>NC_081189.1:54901282-55201282 GCF_902713425.1 Acipenser ruthenus | reverse complement strand
ACTTATAGCACAAAAGTTTCAGTGAAAACGACGACTGTAACATTACACACTTTATTAACATAAAGGGATAGGATTGTCTCCAGGCCAGATCCTCAATTCCTGCCAAAGGTGGTAACAGAGTTCCGTTTGGATCATGTCTTGCTCTTTGTATTGACGTTGCTTTAACATTTGAAATGTTGTCTTTACAGGTTCTCCTCCTTAAACACCTGTTTAGACCTCATTAAAAGGTGTACATCATTGTATGGATCACTGCCTTCATTCAGCAAGATATTTCAGCCAATAAGAGACCTTCTTACAAAACACCTACCTGCAGGAAACTATCCTACCCAGCTACAGGTAAATAGAGCGTAAATGAAACACTGTTAAAACGTTGTGTGAACAAACACTTTTTTTTTTTTTTTTTAGCTTGCATGCAAATTCAGGTATAATAGTTGTCATTGGTCTGTAATTTAGATGTCTGGTGTTCACATTAAAATACCTCTTTAATGCCCTAAATTAACAGTTTTTCACTTGTTAAAGTAGGTTGTTATCCTATTAACAATGTTGAAAATATCAGTTATGTATGAACTAGAAGTACTAGTGTTATGAATTTATATAAATACCGTATTCCTCAAAAATGGCCTTGCGTCTTAAATACAAGTATGGTGATGCATGCATTAGAATCGGCAACAAAAGACATGATCCAAACAGGAACGTGACTGACTGCCTGAGAAAAGACTAACAAACGTTACTGCCCGATCTCCTAACCATCCATGGCATACAGGCAGCCATTTTCAAAGAAGTGGAAGGCATTGTCTGGGAGATGTCATGTAACAAAGAGGATTCCTCCAACTCAGGATGATGACTAGGAGAGATGTGTTGTTACAGGCATGTTAATTTAACAATATGCAATATGCTATAACAATATGCCTAATATATGAAATATGAAATCCTATTTTTGTGCTTTTGGATTTTTTTTAAATGTCATTTGGCGTTTCCGTTGTTTTAAACCAACGTTTGATACAGTGACAATAATTAAGTAGCCTAACAATTGTGTGGGACGAAAGTAAACGTGTAATTGAATAGGCATCCCCATCCGTATCTGTGTGGTTATTTAATTCTTGAAAACCTTAAAAATTATAAATAAAGCATGTAACCAAATATATTAATATAATATATTTGATACGCTTCCGAAGTCAGTTTTACCCTTCCGAATGCTGTGCCATAGTAGAATATCTGCGCATGCACCACAATACAGGACTGTGCTGAGAAGATAGCATTTTTCATAATTGCGTACTGTCATAATTTGCCAATGTTGACGTTTTGTTCAAGAGACCTTGGGCAAAAGTGAAATGTGCTTCAAAATTATGGTGTGTGTGTTTTTTTTTTTTTTGTTTGTTTTTTTTTTTAACATTGCAAAAATCTGCAAAATTTTACTCTCAATTGAAAAAAATTCTCCCAAGCTCCCTCTGTATCCCATAACCCTTTTGCGCGCAGCGTGACAAAAGTAAAGGGGGAGTTTGAGTATCTGTATGTAGAATATCTATGGTCTCTGCTTCTCTTAGCAGCGACCAGCGATGTAGTTAATGCCCGCTCTGCAGCACAGTAGCAATGCCTGCCCTGTACTGTACAAAATGCGTGCACATTTTAAAGGTTTCACATTTTCCCTTCAAATATCTAATTTCCAAGCTTAATGCTGTACTGCCAAATGTGTTTTTTCCCTTTGTTTTTTTTTTTTTTCATACAGCAATGGATTCCGCATTATTTTGATTCCATCCATGTTCTCATTATCGCAGGTTTCATAGGGCTCTACTAATAGACAAGTTTGGAGTATTCCTTTGTATAAATGGAGCTTCTATGCATAATTAAGGTTATATCTTTGTCAAATTCATACTTTTTTATTTGATTTATTTTTTCATCAAATTGAAGGTGTCGAGAGTTCTTTCTGCACACATCCTTCAGTGGCTCGTCACCACATAGCAATGTCACTGCACTAGAATAAATAATTGATGGTGCTTTTATGTATTGATTAAAAGATGAATGACACCACCACCTTAGCATACCTGTAAACCCCCTCTCTTAGCTCTTTGTAAGGTGGAGGGGATCAGCAATGGATTTGATCTGCATTCTGCACAGCAAAGTTTCCTTTCCTTTTATCTGTATTTCACACTTTCTATTTTTGAATGTGTTGTAACAGGTAGTGGCACACTCTACATGACGGCTTGAAACAGTTTAGCAGACATTTGTACAGCAGTACTAAAAAGAAAAGTTATCAGAAACATGTTTTTTTTAGATCTTTAGTGAAACAATAGAACTGGCTGTTAGTTGACTGCATCGGAAAACTAGACAAGGTCAACATTATGGTCAACTTTAGGCATCAGCGGTCTGAATTTAATCAATGTATCAAGATGTTATTGATATGCTATATAATAGATGGTGCAGTGATAACTTTAACCCTTTGCGGTCCTATGTCGGACCTGGTCCGACATTGCAATTTTCCCTTTCCGGTCCAATATCGGACCCTGTCCGACATCATCAAAAAGACGCAAAAAACAGGTCTCAGGTCGTTTTCTTTCTCCGTAAAAAGCCGAGAAAACCATTCAATGGCCGAGTGAGACGGATAGGAGCCGAGAGAAGCCGTAAAAAAAGGGGGGCGTATCTCATGAATACTGATAGACCCGACACCAGTGAAGCACACTTCAAACAGATATCGTGCTACACCAGCGAAGTACACTTCAAATAGATATCGCGCTACACCAGTGAAGCGCACTTCAAACAGCTATCGTGCTACACCAGTGAAGCACACTTTAAATAGATATCGTGCTACACCAGCGAAGCACACTTTTTAAATAGATATCGTGCTACACCAGTGAAGCACACTTTTTAAATAGATATCGTGCTAGACCGGTGAAGCACACTTTAAATAGATATCGTGCTACACCAGTGAAGCACACTTTTTAAATAGATATCGTGCTACACCAGCGAAGCACACTTTTTAAATAGATATCGTGCTACACCAGCAAAGCACACTTTTTAAATAGATATCGTGCTACACCAGTGAAGCACACTTTAAATAGATATCGTGCTACACCAGTGAAGCACACTTTAAATAGATATCGTGCTACACCAGCGAAGCACACTTCAAATAGATATCGTGCTACACCAGCGACGCACACTTCAAATAGATATCGTGCTACACCAGCGAAGCACACTTCAAATAGATATCGTGCTACACCAGCGAAGCACACTTTTTAAATAGATACCGTGCTACACCAGTGAGGCACACTTTTACAGCCATAGTGAAGCAGTTGAGAAATTCCTCTCCAGCTTGAATTATTGCATCTGTCACATTGATGGAATATACTAATTAGACTGGGTTAGTTCACACTGGGGGGTAAGATCTGTAGCCTGAGACATGGAATTCCCATAGTGGGTACTTGCTAAACATTTCTTTTGGAGTGTCCTTTTAACTGAAATGAAAAACAGTTTCACTTTCACATCACTTGTCCTGGCAGATTCACTGTATGTTCACATACTAGAAGCAATAGCTCCCATTATAAACATGAAACACTGTATCCTGAAGGTTATATTTCAGTATGACACATTTTTTTTTAATTGTGTTTTTTATATTTCAGTATTAAATACAGAGTAATATTTTCAGTTGTGATTTAAGGTAACGTTTTTAAAAATGAAAGGTGCACCTCACCAAGATGGTTACTGCTATTTGCAATATGTTTTGTTTACAAGGTTGATTGCTCACCTGTGATTTTGTTGTCATTTTTGTTGCATATTTTAGGAGCTTCGTCAGGAAATTCTGCAAGCTATCGAGGACAAAACGACATCTCATGTACCCCTAGTGTTTGAAAAAAAGAAGCCTGTTCCTCTTAAATTGTATACACCCAAAATTATGGAAATGTAAGTAACCTGAATTTGAAAATGATCAAATGCACAAATAGATTAATTAAACCATATTAGAAGGCTGAGGTACAATATGTGGAACATTCAAACTAAAGGGTAAGAAAGACAACCAACATTAATCCAGTAATTGTATTTGTATTTTATGTTTTAGTTGTAGCTAGACAGCCATTTTCAAAAACAGAAACTGGTCTACATTAATGAGAAAACAGCAACTGGTCTACATACAGCCTCCGTTCATGAGAAAATAGGTCCCTGTACCAAGCATAGGAAAACCAGCATATATTTAGGTCCTTTTATCGTGTCCCATAATGAGCTTAATGAATTGGCATAATGAATTTGCCTTGCTGAGTGAATTATTATTTTTTTTTCTGTAACATAAAAATATATCATTTACATTAAAATAATGGTTTTAAGCCTGCTTCTGTTGTAACGATTGTAAAATACTTTCAGACTGGACTATGGGAAAAGACGTGGAGGAACCAAAGAGGAACGAGAGCGGCAGAGGCTGATCCATAAACACAAGAAGGAGTTTAAGGGTGCCATTCGAGAAATTCGAAAGGATTCACAGTTCTTGGCTAGGGAAAAACTTTCTGAAATTATGACAAGGTAGTTAATGCTTTTATTTTATACATTTCCAACAGACACAAATGCATGCTGCATAAGTACTAGAGAACCCCCATTTCATAATTACTGAAATACATCACTAATCAAATCCTAATGGGCACATTTCTATATTTTTAATATTCTTCAAAAAACAGTTTTTCAAAGGCAAAAACATATGTCTGTGGCTATGTCTAAATAGCAAGTGGAAAAAGAGCTCTGTCTGATGTGTGGGATTTCTTATATATAAAAAAAACAGAAGATCAACACAGCTACCCGACCCCCTCTTTTTAAAATGTTTTTGACATCAAGAAGTAAACAGAGCCCATGTTAGGATGCACACGCAACCCAAACTACCAAATAGTGATCTCTGCCGAAAGTCGCAGGTGCTGTTTCCGATTTGGGAAGCAAGGCAGAACTGGGTTTGTTTCTGTATGATAAAGATGCAGGTAGGTCACTCTGAAATGTCTCATGTTTTTCAACACTGCCCCAACTTGCAAGGGAAATGTTATATAGGCCTATAGTGATCATATTTTTATGTTATGCGGAAAGTAAAAATAAAGTTAAATTTGACATTTTTCAACCTGCTTGTTCAGCTAAACAAAAGGCATACGTAAACCTCATTAAAACCTCTTTGGCCACATTATTTATTGCGAAGAAATAACAGTGACAAAAACAACAACAAAAAACACACAGGACTTTTGTACTGGTTTTGCCTAAAATGCACACACATGAAAAAAATGTTTTACTTAAACTACTGTGGCATATTTTGTAGTTAATTCAGTGGGGTAAAGTAGGGATGCAACAGTTATGATTTTCCCAAACTGAAACTGACATTTTCATAAAATTCCAAACTGAACGATACCAACAACAGATAAAACGGAACCAAAACTGAAACTGAATTGTTGATGGAAGCTGCTGTTGCTTGTACTACAGGCATGTGCAAACACTCAGCCTGCGTACCCTGACATAAACCTTTGTTAAACAAAATGCATCCTAAGAAGTGAAAAGCTGAAGCTGGAAGTTGCTGAGTCTGTGTCATCTGTTAAATTACTCTGTGTAGACCCAATTTAGACCTAATAAATTAAACAAATCTGCCAAATGCAAAAGTATTGAAAAACAATCAAATGAGAATTGAGGTCCTGAACCTTTGTGAAACTGGAGTAAGCAGTAAGTAAACTGAGTGAAGCTGTATAACTAACAAAAGAGATGCTGCATGGACCAACTTGATGATCATAATTTGAGGAAGACCGTGCTTACTAAGGGGTGTTGTAGCCTACCGCTTGGAGTCTTGGTGCAAATCTAGATACTTTTAAATTAGATGCTTCTTCCTTTATTAAGGGAGCTTAATTTAATGTGCTTGTATTGATATTAGTTTTGTTTGTCTGAAACTATCAGCATATTGATTGAATTCAAGTCCTAGGGTCTTGTCCATAGGGTCATATGTATTTGTAGTAACGGGCTATAATAATCCAGCATACTTAATGATGATAATTTGTCATGTTTTTGGGAGGCTGGTGCCAGGCCTCAGTTCTAGCTTTAGTTTTTTGCTGATATAAATCTTGATGACATTTTAAATTAGAAGTTTCCTCATCAGAAACTATTTTAAAATGCTGCACAACAACTGTCACTTTGTAATAATTTCAGTTTCAAAAACCATGAGCTGCAGTTCTACTAGGATGTGATTTGTACATGATTTGCCACTTCCTAATGACCAAAAGCAATGTGCGTTATACCTTGTGGACAACTAGTGACAGGTCTTAGACGGATAATGTAAATCATTCATTCTTCTGAACCTGGGAATCTCAGTCATTTATATTCAAAGATCAGGTTCATTCAAGCTCTTTCTTGAGACCTGAAAATAACAAATAAAATAGAACACTTCATCTTGGTCATTTTAATAGCTTTTGTTTCCATTTAGCTGAATACTTCTAAACAAATAAAGTATTATATACTTACGGCTTCTGTTTGGCTGTCTTTTTTTTATGAATTTAATTTTTCAGTTTTTTCTTTTTTAGCTATTTGAGTTTTATGTAGATACCCTAAAATGAAAAAAAAAAAAGAAATTGGGGTTTTTTACATACCGTATGAGTATTGTTTTCGGTTACTTCCCAAAATTCTTGTAGTAACTCAACAGTTTGCACACTAGTAGTTATCAGTGAACATGTTTTCACCATTTGAGCATAGTGGCATGCATAATTAGTAGAAGTCGCTTCACTTTGAACAACTTATGAAATAAGTGCTACAGTAATTTAGTTGCTATGTCATTAAAGGACCCCCCCTTCCATCACCTGTTTTCATTTTATAGACACATTTAGTTTCCTGTGGATTTTATGCTGCTGAATTGCAAAGTTAGACTTTGCACAATTTTCTATTACTCATGTCCATCCACGATAATACAATTAAAAATTATTTTAAATACTCTTGACCTGTCATTGTCAGTCTCTGCTAAGCTTACAGTGTAGATGGCGTCTACAGTATGACTTCGGAGACTTCAGCACTAATTCTCTGACCATTCAGAAAGCTGAGGTGCATTATTTTATATTTTTAAAATGCTTGTGCTTGCTTGTGGAGTGATATACAAAAATATATATTACACAGTGACTCATAATGTAAGTTAGCTTTCAATTTCTAATAAGTGAAATATGGCATTATTGGTAATAATGTTTGACTGCTTCGGAGCTAACCTTTGAAGGAAGGTACTGCTGTGTGTGTTTCAGAATTTGTAATTCTGTGTTTACTGTGCCACAGGGATGCTGAGCGGAAGAGAAAGGTGAAGGAGCTGTTTGGAAGTCTGGCTACACAAGAGGGGGAGTGGAAGGCTCTGAAGAAAATGAAGATGAAACGCTGAGGAGGAGGAGGATCAGGGGTCCTTTAAATAAAGCCACAGTCAGTCTGCAGCATCAATGCTGCTCAGTTCAGACTGATTAAGTGGCAATGCTATGAGGAAAATGCCAGTTTAAAAATGCTGCAAGTTAGAACTGCATTCCTTTTTGAACACATGGTGTTTTGTTGTCTATCTAATTGTTTTATTAAATGAATATTGGTGTACAAAAAAAAACCACATTGCTTATTTTGTCCTTTTTTCTGTACTGAGAATTGTACATCAAAAACAAAAAAAAAAAACACATTAAAGGTAAAGATGAACTCCTAATCTGCAGCACCACTTTCTGTGTTGAAAACTGTACATTACCATAGTAACATCAATTATACGTAGGCATTTGTGCTAGCTGAGTGCTTTAGTGGTACATTGATGTAGATATTATATTGAAGACATTGAAAGACTAGTCACAATGTTTGTTCCTGAATGAATTTATTTTAGTAATCGTTCAGTATTGCATCTGATAAATAGCGCATGTACATGCATTTTTCAAATGTGGCTTTTAGGAACTCAACAATTGAGATGGGTCTACGCTTCTCATTTTCAAAACCTAATCTCATGATCTGAGAGATTTGACATTTCTAAAAAAAAAAAAAAAAAAAAGAACATCGCAAAACATCCCATGTGGATTTTGTTCAGTTTTACAGGGTAGTTAGTTATGACACAGTGATGAATCTCTGAAAGTTTTGTTTAGATTTTTTACTGTGTATAAGGAAATGGCTGCAATTTCACTTTTTTTCCTTTGTACTGTATGCCCTGTGTTTTTCGCGAATACAAAATAGCATTAAATTAAACGAAATATATAAAATGTCATTATATCCAAAATGTCTTTGGATATAAAGAAAAACTATTTACCCATGACCACCTTCTGGTGTGACCCCCTTTTAAGGGAGTGTACTCATTTTGTAGAATCTCGGAGGTCCTGCGACATCGTTTTGAACATGGGAAGTATAGACACAGATTATTGATTTATGTTTGAATATAATTCTTGGGGTTTGATTCCCTGCAGAAAAAAAACAGTATGTTAGACACCAACATATGTCATTCTCTACTATAGAATACAACAAATGTGTTGGTATTCTATATTCATGTTCATGTGTTCATATTTTTTGCAGATAAATGTAAACCACTCGAGTACTCTTAATGTGTTTTAATATGGTACTTGCTCAAAATAATAAAAACTGTGTCTTATTGTTTAAGTAACCAGAAACAACACGGTGCATTCAAGTCAACCTTTATTAAGAGATTGCTCTCTAGTACGTTCACATCGTTTTGGTTACATTAGGGAGTATAGGTTTTCATTACAAGACATCACATTTTAACAACAATTTTGCACATCATCTGCATCTAGGGAGTAATGACAAAATCTATTGAGGTTTCATCAGTTGTCGGCTGTAAGTTTTTCGAGTCTCAGGCTGTCACCTTGGTAGCCGTGTGGGTTTCCACCTTACGTGTAACTGAGGTGGTTCTCTCTTCCTTTGTTACTGCTTGAGCTAAGAAGAGAGGGAAAAAAAGTCATTGAAATTTACATTGCATATAAAAACAAAAGTTATTTCAGCAGTGTAGAAAGCTATTCAATAGTTCAAAATGTAAGTCAAAAAACAGTAACTTATGAAAAGTGTGGCATATATTCATTAAAGAAATACCCCTTTGACCTATATTATTTCCATATTCTATGGTGCTATTTAAACTAATGACATTAGGTGTCAATCATGTGATCATCTGTTGGTGTGTTGTCATTCTATAAGCCACTCATTTTTAAATGTAGCAAACACTGCATATATATATATATATATATATATATATATATATATATGTATGTATGTATGTATATATATATATATGTATGTATGTATATATATATATATATATATATATATATCTATCTATATATGTATAATCTCTTCATACTTTTCTTGCACTTTTATAGTTGCTTATAAAAGGAAATCTGGTGTTTTACAGTACTGTAGTGTGTCAAGATCCCAAGATAATTATTTTGTGATCCCAACATGACCCATCTAAAATTTCAGGTTTTGTGATGACACTTTCTATCCTAAAAGTCCTGACTGAATGACAGGTAGTTGAAACTGGATCTGACTTTGAAATGTATTTAAGAAAAATTGGATTAGTTACCTGAGGCACGCTCTGAAGAAATCCCCAGCCTTTGCTCCTCTCCTTCCAGCAGTTTCCTGTAGGTGGAGATCTCTGCATCTAGTTTCAGTTTGATGTGGAGAAGCTTCTGGTAGTCCTGCATGTATTTAGCCATCTCAGACTTGGTCTCCCTCAGCTGGCACTCGAGCTGGGCAATGATGTCCTGCAAGCTGGCTACCCTATCCAGATGATTTGCTTCCATATCCTGTAGTTGCTGCTCTAGCACACTGTTGCGACATCTCAGTCCATCGATTTCGTTTTGCAGGTCAGTGGCTTGGGACTGGAAGATGGTGATTTCTTCTTTAATGGACTTCATTTGCTCCTCATGCTTGGAAGCATGCTCCTTCAGGGTGTCGAACTTGCTCTTGTACCACTGCTCGGCCTCCTGGACATTCTTGGCGGCAACCTGCTCGATCTCGGCTCGGACCCTGCGTAAGTAGGCTGCCAGGTCTGGTCGGCTTGAATCCAGCTTGATGGTTATTTTGGAGTCTTCAATCTGCTTCAGGAGGTCAGCTACCTCCTCATCGTGCAGTTTCTTCAGGAACTCAATCTCTTCCACCAATTGCTCAACCTGCTTCTCCAGCTCAGCTTTCTGTAGGGTGCCATTGTCCACATCCTGGCGGAACTGTTGGAGGATCCTCTCTGCCTCCTCTAGTTTAAAGAAAGAAGATTTGCAGATTTAAATGATTGCCAACTGACTAAGGCATGAAGTAACCCATGATGTCTTCAAAAGGCAGTATTAATATTTAATGGCAGCATCGAAGTGTGGCATTTTAGCAAGTGATCTACTTAGTGAAGTAGTACAAGAATAAAAGTATTCATTTTGTATTTATAAAATGATTTAATAAAAAAAGGCTCATGGGAATCTGAATTGTTTGTCATGGGAGCTGTCACAGGAAATGAAGAAACCTCAAAACCTACTCTAGGTTCACACAAATAACTGCTTTAATTTTCAATGAAGGCATTAGTAGAAAATATAGTTTTGACAACTACTGATTTATTTACTTCAAATGTAGGATAAGACTGGCCTCTCATAATCGGTCAAGTCTTTAAAGAAGGGGGTGGCTGTACTAGTACCAATAGCTTTTCACGGGGAAGCAAATTTGTTTCTCAAAAGATTATGGCTATAGAAGCCATAGTCCTAAAGCTCCTTAAAGAAAATAAAAATGTGTAACTTGACAAGACCTAAAAATCTAGCTAGGTTTTTAACAGGGTCGATTTCCACCCTCATTAAGACCTCAGTTTCAAGACGACACTTTTATTGTGAGAACCCTTTCATGAAGATTTTGAAAAACAAAGGATTGAAAATAATGCCTCACCCTTGAGTTCCAGCTCCTCTTCATACTTCAGCCTCCATGCCTCAATCTCCTCCTCGATATAGCCCCTCTCAATGTCGGCTGCTCCCTTCTCTTTTGTTAGCAACTCTATTAGGTCCTTTGTGTCCTTAAACTGCAGCTCATACTCCTCTCCAATGCCAGTCGGGCCCCCCTTGAACCGGGCCTGCAGGTCTGCCAGCTCCGCCTGTAGGGCAGCATTCCTTTGCTCTAAGTTCTGTACCTTCTCGATGTAGCTGGCGAATCGGACATTCAGCTCCTGCATCTCCTCTTTCTCGTTGGCCCGGTGGATTTCTGTACCAATTTCAACTGCGGAGCCCTGGAAGCCTGAGCGGCCCCGAGAGTCACCTCTACTGACTCTGCGGGAGTCAGTAGAGGTGGAGCGGAAGGCGGTCCCTCCACAGCGTGAGGGAGATGGGCTCTGAACTCGCATCCTGCTGGAGCCACTGACTGACAAAGTCTTCTGGGAAAAAGATGTGCCTCTCATGGTTGCTGTGAATGTTTGTTTTGGCTTATTCTGTTGGGACAAGTCCTGTGAAAAGAGGTTGTTCTGAGGCAAGGCACTTTCCTTTTTCTTTTATGCGTGAAGTTGTTCACAGACACTCCAAACTTGGACCAATGCTCTCCAGTCGTGCTCCTGTGGTTTTTATAGGACCGACAAGAATGTAACAGTTACTTGGAAACTCACAGCTTTTAGAAATATTTTAAATTGGGAGGATGACTCGTTTCCAAGTTTTGCACCACACATCTTATTAGCTATTGTAGCATTGCATTGTAATGAAGGGCATGAAGTCAGGATGCAGAGGCCAGGCTTCACTCCCCAGTGCTACATTTCTCCAGCAGCACATATTGAGCTATTCTTCAGTTTGTACTCGGTTTGGCCGGTGCATTCGAAGGCATGGCATTTTGCATATGCGATAACACTTACGAAGTGTCTTGGCAACAGTTTTCCTATACACTCAGTATTTTGTTTTTTTATGACCGTGCTTGATATCAGACAGAAATGTCAGTATTTTGCTGCTGCCACAATGTTTAAATACGATGTTAGTGAATATACAATTTTCTCTTATACCTTGATCTCACACAATGGGCAGTTCTGTTCCTTGAAACAATCAGAAGCAATGACTTATATAATGGTAACTTGCTATTTTGATTGATTTGATCTGTATTTGAACAAAGTATACCTTTACACAAGTAGTCTTACATATTCCAGCAGACAGGAATTTTACAATTGGAATGCACAGCAGTCTTTGTTAAATGATACATTAAATTAATCATTTATGCTTTTAAACTAATTTAAGAATGTGAATAATTCTGTATTAATAATGTGGCAATAGGTTGTCTTACATTCCCATTTTGACAAATGTAAGTATTCTATTAAGAATATGCAGAGTGTGAAACATTTTGACAACAGATTAATGTCTCAGGTTCTCATTAAGGTTGATGGGGACTGTCAGAAATGTGTGTGTGTAGTTGTTGCTTGTGAATCCTAAAATAGTATGAGTGATACAAACCCATTTGCCATAAGCAGATACCACTTGGAAAGACTGACACTGAAAGCAAGGATTTAACATATGTAAGGAAAGCAGGTGGATTTCAAAGTGTTATAGTCCTTACTGATAAATTGATGGACATGAAACAGATTTTTTAGTAGAATGCACTTTAAATACAGGTCAGTGTATTTTTTAATTACTTACATGAATTCACTGTACAGTGCAGTGTAGTTATGTAGTTAGATACAAAGTGGGTTGCTTTAATGCACTCCCCCCAGCCCCCCCCCCCCCACACACACATCTGCTTAGTTTAATTTTATCTAGAACATTCTCTATTTTTAAAAGAAGGCAACACAGAGTTAATTCAAATGTCTGCATAGATTATTAGACACCCTCACCCTGGCAGTTCCAGTTGCATTTCCAAATCTGTTGCATTTTCTTATACCGTACCTAATACACATTCTTTTGTATACAGCATGTTGTATGTATTCACCCCAACAGCTTAATTTCACAGGACAAGAGCCAGGGCTGGATTGAAAGGTTGTTACTTGGAGAGGTAGTTTGAGGAGTGGCCTCAGGGCACAGAATAGGAAAGGAAAGAGGTTCCCAGCCGACAGGAGCCTTCTTGGCCAGAGGAGAGAGAACGGCCTCGAAGGCAGGCTATTTTGCAGCCCCGGGAACCAGAAAACACATAAGATAGATTGGCTCGGCGGAAACGAAAAGGACTGATACAGCCCAGTCCTAATTTGTGGAACATAAAGAGCAGGAGCTGCTAAAGGATAGAGTGTGTGGCCGGGGGTCCCCTGTGACTCATGCGGTGAGAACCCCCCCTCAGCAGAGGCGTGGATGGCGGCGGCCATAGAGGTCAGGGAAGTGAGCCTCATTTACCCCCCAGAGGAGACCTTGATGCAATGGCAATGTGGGAAGGAGGAGGGGGAGAAAACTAACTGAAAACGCTAGACAGCGAGCTGTGTGAGATTCAGACTTAAATAGGAAATAGGAGAAGATTGACAGGGAAAGCAGGGTGGAGTCCCGGATCTCGTCCCCCGAAATATGCCTATAGGCTATCACTTCTGTGAGCCTCACTTAACCCCAAAGGTTGGACCCCCGGTTCCCCACATAACCCAACACCTGTGGGACAAACAATAGTTCACATGCCACATACTGCTGAAGAGGACCAGCGCCCTAGGCTCTTAATTAGATGCTGATTGATGTTGTTTTTTGCTGCTGAGGTGGCTGCTCCAATTCTAAAAGTGGGAGGAGTATAGAACTGAGGAGAAAGGCCTGCTTTGGAGATGAGAGAGGCAAGGTGAGTTGAGAACCAATGTCTTGTAACTACAGCATGGGAGGAGCTGGTGAACAGTGGATCCATCATGAGGAAAGCCTTCTTGCTGTAGATGTATCTAGACATGGAGGTGTAGGGACAGAATGGAGAATTAATCTTCGACAGCTGTATAAATTGACCCTGACGAAGTTGATCTGTCTTAGAGATGCGGAGCATAATTAGGAATTGAGAATCTGGAACTAAGGAGATGTCGTTGGAACGGATGCCGAGAGAAGGGAAGCTGGAAAGGGAAGGAACTGTACATTCAGAGCATCTGAGGAATCCAAAGAAAGCAGTTAAGTACATGACTTCCATGAGGAGATAGTCGAAGGGGTTGTAATAGCCTTTTCGCAAGATTGATATGAGCGACTGTAGAATATCCGAAGATATAGGAAGCCGAGATGGGGAAGTAGGAGGGGAGCTCTTAGATATGCCATGGAGCATCAGGCGGATTGCTAGAATGGCCAGAAGAATGGAGAGGACACTGACATGACACGGTAATGGAACTGAATTCCTGAGATGTAAGATTTGATTGTGGAAGCAGAAAGGTGTAGAATGTTTGGCGCATGGACGATAAAGGCTAGGATACAGTCTTGATTAAATGGAACTGTCTGCATTTGGGTGTTTTTTTTTTGTTTTTGTTTTTTTTTGCAGAAGGAGGAGAAAGAAGACCAGCCTGTAGAGTAGGATGATCTTGTTGATGGAGCTAGGGCAGTAATTTCTAGCAGATTGAAGAAGGTTGAAGACAGAAAAGCTCACAGGAATACTAGGTGGTGGTATTTCGGAACTTGGAGAGGTGCTGTAGGTGCTGTGGGAACCAGCTGCTGAAATCTAGCGATCTGTAGGCGAGAAAGAGCATCAGCTGCATTATTATGTTGTAACAAACACACATTTAGCAAAAAAGCCAACTTCAACCAATAAGTTACCTCTTAAGTGACTTTACATTGGTGTTTCCATTTTTTTGTCCACTACCTGTACATATTTAACATCCATACAAACTATGAAACAAAGGGTTAAAATAGCATAAACATGAGCATTTATTTACAAGTGTTGAATGCTATGTAGATTATTCATAAGGGGTATAGGCCAGATAACTATTATTTTGAGCTGGTTTCTTGTAAAGTAAATTAAAATATATATTTTGTTGATTCACTTATGGACATAAGGAATTTGCACACAAGTTTGAGTGTATCTTCTTACTTTGAGGGCACCAATGGAGAGGAGTTTTGAGGAAGGAAAAGACAGCAGAACACTGTAAAATATTTTATAAAGATAAATTATATGTGCATATTAGGAAATTAAATGCACACAATCTCAGATTTTTAGAAAACACACATTATTGCCCTTTGCTAATGTGTATTGTTACTTTAGTTCAAAGTTTACCATAACCATGTTAAATAATACTGTAGGATCTTATATGTAACTGAAGCTGACTATTAGGCAAAAAGTAATTCATCAAAACCCTTTGCAACAAGTCACATACTGCAAACCAACATAAATGTATGTCAATTTTTTTTTTTATTTAAAGATTTGCAATGCTCAGGACAGAAAAAAATTAAGATTTTGATTCTTTTATTAGACCAATATGTCAGACCAACCATGTATTCTATTATTTAATGAACCTCTTTCTTTTCAAGAAAAATATTATTATTGTTTTTACTATATATTTTAAAGCAACACAAATTATGATTTAAGGTTAGGATTAGGGTTATCTTTTGATGTTCCTGGAGCCACTGGACATGGAGACAACATGCTTTAAAGTGATGTTGGTCTGCCTTGACACCCCTCTGCAAAAAGCTAAACAATAACTATTAATATCCAACACAGCGGTCATTACCTGCCAGATAATTGTCCAAGTTGACAGGTTTCTCAGATGTTCTGCACCAAGAACACAACACCAAGTTGTGACAATACAACCTTTGTCTTTACAAAATGCAGAGGAAATGTTTTTGTGCAAAGGAATAGACATATTGTTCTTTTTTGCAAGTTAGGCAACAGTGCCAGAATTTTTTCCATATAAACAACTGAAAAATGAGCAATGACACCTGAAGAGTCCCTGGCCTGATGCATTTAGATTGTTTTAGCATACAGATATGGGGTGCTTGTTATTAGAAAAGCTGCAGTGATTCCTTTTCAAGTACGAAATGTAACCGTTACCGTATGGGTATTTACAGTGGCTCTCAAAAGTATTCACCCCCCTTGGACTTTTCCACATTTTATTGTGTTACAACATGGAATCAAAATGGAATTAATTAGGAGTTTTTGCCACTGATCAACACAAAAAACATCCATAATGTCAAAGTGAAAAATAAAATCTACAAATTGTTCTAAATTAATTACAAATACAAAACAGAAAATAATTGATTGCATAAGTGTTCATAAGGGACCCCCCGACTCCAGGGCATATGTTTGGTCCCGCGTTGGATATGATTCTGCAGCACTCTCACCGCATGCAGAAATCCACTAAGAAACTGGTTTGTCTGCTTCCCAAGCAACCACCCAGTGGAAATCTGCCACCGTAGGCCCCGGCAGCCTCAAAGACCGGCATAGCCGGCTGCACCAGCTGCCAGAGGTGATGTTCGGAACAAAGGCTTTGAAAGGTTCCGTCGCCCTGTGCAGAGACAGTGTGGCCAGTAAGCTGTTGCTCTGGGTGCTCAAGAACCTCCTCTCACTACGGGCAATACATCTGTCCGGGGTGACAAACTGGGTGCGGACCTCCTCTCAAAGAGAGTCCCCAGTGCCTCATATGTGAGAGGTTCGGGACAGCAGATAGACCTCTTTGCCTCCCAGGAATCAACCCACTGTCTCCTGTGGTTCTCCATAATAGGAGGCAGGGACCCGCTGGCAGTAGATGCCTTGGCACACCAGTGGCCGAGACAACTGTTATATGTCTTCCCACAGCTTGCCTTGCTCCCACTGTGTCTGGAGAAAATCAGGCAGGACCGGGCCAAGGTGCTCCTAGTAGCCCCTTATTGACCCAGGAGACTCCTGAGTGGATGCATTTGGGTTTCTGGGGCTTTCTAATAGGGTCATTGACACCCTGCAGAATGCCAGAGCACCGTCCATGCATTCCCAGTATGGGTGCAAGTGGGGTGTTTTTCAGACGTGTTGTCTGCGTTGTGGGTTTGACCCCATGACCTGTCCCATGGCAGTTATACTGCAATTTTTGCAGGACCTTTTTGACAAGGGAAATCCCCCTCCACGTTAAATGTCTATCTAGGTGCTTAATTCACTGAGCTGAAATATTTATCACTCGAAGCTATCACCTCCACAAAGCAGGTGAGTGAGATGCAGGCATTCTCCATAGCGAAAGCCTGCTTAATTTTTCCACATGCCAGGACAAAGGTTACGCTCCGTACCAATCCTACCTTTTTGCTGAAGACAATCTTGGCATTCCGGACCCTGTGTCAATGCTGGCAGTGGCAATGCTGACAATGGTACAGCGCACTACAGCCCTGGCAACACTGGCAGTGGCAACAACAAATCCCCAGGGGTCAGCTGCAAAGGACCCCCAGGCAATGGGAATCAGCCTCCTGGCTGTGGAGGTCAACAGGCATCCCCAGGCAGTGCGGCACATGCATCCCTGGGCGGTGCAGAACAGGCAACCCCGGGCAGTACGGGTAGAAGCAGCTGCAGCTCCTCTCCCTCTGGTAGCGGAGGTAGCTCTAGCTCCTCTGGTGGTGAAGGTAGAAGGAGCCACAACTCCTCTCCCTCTGGTGGTGGAGGCAGTGGGGATTCTCCCTGTGGCTCTGGAGATGGCAGCGGCTCCTCCCCTTTTGTCACACAGGACGGCAACTCCTCCCTTTCTGACATTTGGGCAGACAGCTCCTCCTTCTCTGGCCTTTGGGCAGGCATCTCCTCCTTCTCTGACCTTTGGGCAGGCAGCTTTGCCTTCACTGGCCTTTGGGATGGCATCGGCTCCTTTGCTCGCCTCCGGCATTGGGCACTCCCCCCCCCTTTTTCACTCGGGCCGGCAGCTGTTCCTCCTCTTGGAGGGCTGGAGACAGCGGCAGTGGTGGTGGCAGCCTGCTCATCCTCCTCATCTTCTCCTCGAGGTTGGCATACTGCTGGCTCTACTGTCCATATGCGTCCCTGGCATTTTGCCTCTCTTTCTCTGCCCTCCTGCTCCGCTGGTCCCAGCGCATCCATTTTCTTTCTCCAAAATTACTTTCTTTTTTTTTCATGCAATGCAACTTCATGAGCTTTATTCCAGGGTGCATCATGAAAGGGAACGTTAGGCTATTATCATAACCCTGGTTCCCTGGAATGGAAATGTAACCATTAACCTTCAAGGTCAACGCATCCATGATTGCAAAAAGCTTGAAGGAAAAATTATGCTGAGATCTGTGAACACAGTACTTTTGTAAAGGTTACATTTCTATTTCAGTGAACCAGGGTTATGATAATAAACTAACATTTTCTTTCTTCAGTGCCACAGTATGCCATGCCCAGGCATCTTTTCATAACCTCATAAACATCACAAAGGCAGACAACTGCCCAGTGCAATGGTGCCCACATCAGGACTCATTGATTTGGTAAGTGTTGGTCTTTTATAACATTATTTAATCAATAGAAAACTTTCGTTAAAAAAAAATCCATATTTCAGAGTTTTATGTAAGCCTTTTGAAGCTCTGTTGTTTGGCATGTGGCCCGAAATACACCCATGTTGGAGTGACTGGCTTTTCATAACTCAGAGTGCAGCTGTGATGAGAACACTTTTGTTTTTGTATAAATCGTTTCTGCTTAGAAAGCAGTTTTGAGCCTATGTCCAAACCATAATCAAATGAATTAAAACTGGTTCCAAAACCACATACTGTTGTTAACACTAGAACCGCAGCGGTTATACTCATACCTAAAACCACCGCCAGCAGTCATTATGACGGTTACATTTTAAATCAATATTAAAATGAAAGACAAACTATCGGATACAATTCCTTTAAGCACTACTTCAAAAAATGAAAAACGATAATAAAATAAACATTTCAAAAGAAACTAGGGTGTAAACAGGTACATGTACATATAAAACTGTAAAAACAAAATAATTTTTTAATTTCATACAAAAGTAACATAAGTTTTCTCTTGCGTGTGTCACTCGGTGCAGCACTGAATCCAGGTTGAGCTGCAGCAGCAGTTTTCTGATCGAAATGTTTCTGCCTAAGTGCTGTGGCTAGCTTCAAGATGAAATCTCTCCTACTGATATTTTCCCTGGTGCATTCCTTGTACAAAAAGAAGAATAGATGACTGCCAGGTCCAGTAGAGATAACAGCAGGCTTGTATATAAAAAAATAGAATATTGTAGGTTATATTCAAAATAAAAACATGTATTGTAAAAGGCAGTCAGAATTTTCATGATCCTGCCTTTCAAACGCCATCAGGGTATTTAATACATGTATTTAGGAAAAGTCATAAACGGACAACCGCATAACTCTCAGACACACAGAGTAATTTAAATTTGAATACCTCAAACCGTCAAAATGACTGCCGTGGCAGTTCTAGTGTTAAAAGTGACATGCAATAACTTTAGGTAAGGGTCACAGAGTGCCTGTTAACACACTGTACAAATAGAACACGTAGGCTTTTTCTGATAAACACACACCCTGTGTGGGGCGGTGTATACATTGTTCCATTCCAGTTAAATTGCACAAGCTCTTATTCTTTCATCAGCCATTTGTTCCTTTCCATTATGAAACCTGTTGCTTATGTTGCCCCTTTAAATGGTAAAGAAATGATTGAAACTGTCTGTAAACATTGTGTGATTTTTCTGTGTTTAATGTAAGTTCTGAATCAATGCAGTGTTAATGAACTCTTAAAATCAAGCTGTGCATAGCTGGTGCACATCAGCAGTTTGCAATCACCAGCCTTGTCGTTCAACCTCGTGATGCGTGGGTATAGGGTGAGAATTGAGCAAAACTCAATTGTAACTTCAAAAATGTAACTTCTTGTTATCTGGGTTTCTGCTGACATTGGTGAAGTGAAGAAGAAATGCAGATGTTAACTATTAATTTGCTTTCTCTCATGCATCAAGCTAGGGAAATAAAACCAAATTTGGTCAAGGAAATTGCGTAAGCTAGCTGATATAATCAAACTTCAATACATGGCGGCAAGTCCCGACTGATAAATACAAATAATACCGCAACATTTAATTGTTATAATATTGTGGCAATGTGCCCCGCCCCTGTGTGCATTTGTGTGTTATATGTTGTATGTTGCATGTGTTAATGTTGGTGTATTGTAGTTGGTACATGGGATATAATGTGGGTAATGAGCACGAGTATTTAAAATGTATAATTGTATTTAGGCACGGGATTGCACTTCACGTGCATTTAAAGTATTTAAATGCATGTTTCATTCACTCGGGGGTTGTGTGTTCGGTGAGTGGAGAACGGGTGTGGAGAAGGAGAAAATAAAAAGTAAATATAAGTTTGTTTGACTCGCAGTGTTTGTTTGTCTGTTCATCGACCGTTTGTTTAGTGTTAATCCGTTTTGTTTGTCTATTTATTTTGGCCTCAAGTGCCGTGTCCTGTTTTTCAGTTTAAAACCTTTTGTTTGTTTATTAAAATACTGAGCGCTGCCGCGACTCAGTTTCACCATTACTGCCTGTGTCCGTGTATTTCTCTCTGGCCTGAAGTCATCCACTACAGCCTGCTTGTCACAAATATGTTTTATATGTGTCGGTCAATTTGACCGCTGCTGGTCGGAATAGGTATGACAGTATTTCATCTCCCTAATTTTTGCTACATGATTCTTTCTTTGTCAGGGTAGTTAGTACATATATTTAGGAAAAGTGAGGAAAGCACAGCTCCGTATCTTAAACACACGCACTGCAATTTAAATTTAAATTCCAAAAAAGATCAAAATGACCACCTTGGTTGTTAACAGACCATGGCATATTTCTGGTGCTCTTCTATCAACTCAATACAGATAGATAGTACTTTTGTTTTTTTTGTTTTTTTAAAATTCAGTTTACAAGGGCAATAAATGTGTACTATAAATAAAGTTCCTATAGACTGGTAGCAAAATGGTAAAATGAACGTATAGGGAGTAGGGATCGGCACGAGTATTCAAATACTGAGTACTCGCCAAGGACATTAGTATTCGTTAACATATGGAGTAATCGTTTTTTTGTTTTTTTTTAGATTTTCAACAATATGCTTCGTAAAATAAAACATAAAAAACGTGATGTCAATGTGGTATTGTGAAATACAAAGATAGACCATGAAATTTGAAATGCTTACATTAACAATACATTTTTAATGCAGTTTTTGCAACGGCGTGTTATTCAGAGCTGATGTCCAGACAGAAGCGACAAGTCGCAATGACACACCCACAGGAAGCTCCCACATCAGAGCTCAACACATTCTTTGGGGAGGATTATTGCATTGCCGACTCCAATGCCGATCGGAACAAGATTGAGCAGTATTTCGCCGAGCCATGCATCCCACCCGATCAAAACCCATTGCAATGGTGGAAAATCAACAAAAAAAGTACACCAAACTCAGTGTCCTGGCTAAGCAGTACAAAAGATTTAGAAGTGAGTAGTTTTTCGAGATTTACGATTATACTGTAAATCACTTTCACGAATCAGCCCCCAAATGTAGTCTCCCATCATGTTCTCGTTATACTGTCCTTGGTAGCGGCGTTCAAAGTCCAGTATATCCTGGTGGAAGCGCTCGCCTTGCTCCTCCGAGTACGCTCCCATGTTCTCCTTGAATTTATCAAGATGAGCATCAACATATGGACTTTGAGGGACATCCTACAGCCCATTGTGCCGTAGTTCTTCACCAGAGTCTCAACCAGCTCCACATAGTTTTCGGCCTTGTGATTGCCCAGGAAGCCCCGAACCACTGCGACAAAGCTGTTCCAAGCCGCTGTCTCCTTACTAGTGAGCTTCTTGGGGAATTCATTGCACTCCAGGATCTTCTTTATCTGTGGCCCGACGAAGACACCGGCTTTGACCTTTGCCTCAGACAGCTTAGGGAAGAAGTCTTGAAGGTACTTGAAGGCTGCCGACTCCTTATCTAGAGCTCTGACAAATTGTTTCATAAGGCCCAATTTGATGTGCAGTGGTGGCATCGGCACCTTCCAGGGGTCCACCAGTGGCTCCCACTTGACGTTGTTCCTCCCCACAGAGAACTCGGTCCGCTGTGGCCAGTCCCGCCTGTGGTAGTGCGCCTTGGTGTCCCTGCTGTCCCAAAGGCAAAGATAGCAGGGAAACTTGGTAAAACCGCCTTGGAGACCCATCAGGAATGCCACCATTTTGAAGTCTCCTATGACCTTGATGCCATCTCAGAAAAATGCAGATATGTATCCTCTTAGGCAGCTGGAACTAAACTGAACTGGTAGGCTTAAGGCCCCTGTATTTATACTACTATTTATATTACTGGAAAGTTCTAGAAAGTTCTAGAAGTTACTCCAAGTTTACTCAGCACTGAATCTATCTGGATTATTCTGGAAAATAGGTAAATTTCAAAATATCACTGTCCTGGTCACAAAAGCAAAGTTTGTGGGGAATAATAGCCATTTTCTATACTTTTGAGTCATAAGCAATTAGGAAATAACACTTACTACCCAGGAGCAAAAATAAATAAATAAATTGTTACACGGTGTAATAATATCATGAGAGTACTCGAATAGTGAAATAATTCCAAATGCCCATCCCTAATAGGGAGGCAGAAATGTGAGGAGTAGTACCCAAACCAGCTAAAACCTATTATAGGAACCTTATGATCATGGTCCTGTAGGTTTCCAGCCGATTTACAATTATGTGATTGAGGAGGGATAAAAATGTGACATGGTGCAAGGGATCAGGAAGGGGATCGGAACTAAATGGCTTAATAGTATAAATTAGCAGTAATCGGCATCTGTTTGAATGTGTAGACATTCCCCAGACTAAAAGCTACCCCCCCCCCCCCCCCCCCAGTCCGATTACTGTATGTAATGGTGATTATTAAAATATATATTTGCAAAATGTGTACTTTCTTTCAATAACAAAACATTGGTGCCTTTTGGCAGTATGCTATACATTGCTTTCACTGAAGAAATTATTATATATTGTGGAGCTCAGAATTCAACTGCTGTTAAAAGATTAGTGAATTATGTAAAAATGGTTATGTCACGAAAGATCCTTGAAATACTTAGTTGCTCTTATTAAAAAAAAAACACCCACAAATTAGATTTAGAAAATGACTGCTACAGTAGTTGTTTTTTTTTCCAAGTACTTAGCATTGTTCAAGAAAGCTAATAATACTTTGGACTTTCACCATTTCCGAGCTTGCTCGCTGACTAATCTCTGTTTCCTGTTGTCCTTTCCAGTTACAGCTTGATGAAGAATGTGTTCCAATGCACTCTATACAGATCAAAGTGAGCCCAGGTGCACCCTACAAGGTTGTTTATCAGGCAAGTGGTTTTGTGCCTGCCAGAGTTGTTGAAAAAGGACAAAATGAGTCATTAAATCATGTCACATGTACCATTTGAGATGTTCCTGATGTTCCTGTTAACTATATTGTAAACAAAATAATGGCAAATGAATAATACAAGAAGTTTCCTTCTTGCATTAAAAAATAGAATAACTGATTATTTATTTATATTACTGTTAATACAATGGCAGTCACAGATGCTGCACTTTGATTGGTCAATCACATATTCTAACCATATATGACCTGTAAGATATATGTTAGGCCTGCTAAATCATGCCTTTACTGTGTTTTAGAATTCTATTGTATAATCAAATACATTTACAATAAGTGGATCCCAATACTATTGTCTGCTATGATAACATTTTAAGGGGCGGTCTCATTGGGGCTTTCTAAGATTAACTATACATTTATAACATGTTTGTACTCAAAGAAAATATCTGAAATGCGTGCTTGCCTTTACTTGTTATAGCTATCTGTATGTTCTGACTGCTGCAGGTCCCTAGCATACTGTACAACTGGGCTCTCGCATTGCATGCAAAATTAAATTGTGGTGTGATAGAAACCCGGAATGCTCAATTGAAAAGTCAGCAGCAAGATTTTTCTTTCATTCCTAAAACCTGTGCTGTCGCTTGAACTGTGATCATTTAGGCTCCCACAAAAAAGTGTGTCCCTAAGCATTTTAACATATCTTTTTGGTATACAAATGTAAACATAGTCACAAAGTACAGTATTAACTCATTCATTTTGTTTTATATCTAATTTAATGGATAAAGGCCCTGTCCACACTAGGCCTTTAAACCATATTAGTTGCCTTTAAACCTTCTTAAAAGTGCTAAATACAGTTTGCGTCCACACTACACAGCGTTTAATACCGTACTCAAGAAGTGTACTCCAGACCACCTCAGGAGGTAGTCTCGAGTCCGGTTCTAATTAGATCGCATCAGGTAGTGTGGTTTGTCAGAGGTGTGGACGCTGTAATACCAAACTACATTTTTTGTGTATCCTTCAATATCCCCAAATGCTTTGAGATATGTTTGGCTAAATACTCAGAACAGGCGTCTGAAGGACTTGCTGTCAGAGTACACTAGGTATTCATATTTTTGCTTAAAAAAAAAAAAATCTGTCCGAACATCTCTGTTAAACTAATGGGAAAAATAACAAAAGCACAAAGTTAAATTAGGTGACTGCAAAAATGAAATGCGAGTTAAAAGTAGGATCGGGGATGAACAATTCACGTAATTTGTCAGCTGTGTTTGAAATAAAAATTACGGGGACCACAATTAGGCTGAGGCAAGATATGACGGTAAAAGCAAAGATTGTTTTGTAATTAACAGCTTTTTCTGAGTTTAATTATGAAACAGAATCAGCTCAATTTGTTTAAAGGGACCTGATTAAAAATAAAACCTGAAAACGTCAAGCCCTACTTGTGTGTGTTTGCATTTACTTTTTCCAAAACACTTATTAGCATAATGGACCTCTGTTAATATGGGACATAACACATTATTTTAAAATAAATTAAAGTGCATGGTGGGATACTATCAGTTATAATTTCCACTGTTCATTGCGCTGCTAGGAACTGTAACTGAACTATTTTAATAGTGTGTGTACGCATTAAGCCCAACTAAATTAATCCGCTTTGAGTTGGATTAATTAAAACGTTTTTGAGTACAGTTCTCGAGATTGGTTATGTAGTGTGGACAGGGCCAAAATGAAGTTAAGAGAACCCAATAACAGTCTAGTCCAGTTTCATAAATATGAAATGTTGTTCAAGTTTAAATTTGTGAATAGGGTCCTTTTCTAAAGGAAATCAGCAATACTTTATACATTAAATTTTAAAAAATGAGTCCTGCCAGTGGAAACAGTATTCCACACAGAAAAAAAACAACAACTAACATGTCCTCTCCCAAAGACTAAATAGTAGTCTGAAAAGCCACACAAAATTTGGCAAGGGTGGGGTTTCCAACCCATCCATGTGGCCTGTACTGTGTTTTATTTGCCATTTTTGTGTAAGCCAAAGTCCTGCTGAAGAAGCAACACCACATGAGTAGGTAGCTTGTGGCAGTGCCTGGTATTACATTTGCACTGTTTTGTTGTGAGTCAACCACAATCCCTCTGTCTCTCTCTCTCACAACCGACTCCCACATGCTTTCACCATGTCTCAGGATATATTTGTGCTTACTCTAATTTAATGTAGCTTTAAATTAACAATATTGATTGGATCCCCAATTACTACCATGAAATAAAAGGTTGACACACATTGATAGCTGAAGTACATTTGTTTACAGCGGGGAGACCTTTTATTCAAGATAATGGTTGTTATTATTGATCATTATAGCTAGTATGATGACAAAAATGTTCACAAATCTTCTATTTGGAAATAGAAAGGGTTGCTGTGTAAATCTGAATACCTGAATGCAGTGGAGGCGTTTGTCCTGCGGTGGCCCCATGCAAAGCTCAATTCTGGGGCCCCTGTTTCCTATTATTACCAGTAATACTACGCTACGATACCATGACTTTCAAACAGGGCAACAACAACACTATTAAATGTAGTGCATTTTACTACAGTAATCGCAAAAAAAAAAAAAAACACTCACTTTTGTGCTTTCGCAGTGGCAAAGTCTGCAATTATAGCTGAATAATCCAGTTTTCGGGAAATCTGGTGCAGGATCGATATCTGCCCATGTCCAGTCAAACGTTCCTGCGACATTGTAGAAAGTAAATCATTGTTGATTAATTTCATGTTCAGGCAAGAAAAGCTTCTCTCCCATGACGCTACTGTGACAGGCGCAAGCAAAAGCAGACGCAAGGCAATAGTGAGGTTAGGATACAGGTCCAGCAAATGTCCCTTGTAGATGTAGTCGAGCATCGCAAGAGGTGAGGACGATACATCGACTGGAAACTCATTTATTTGAATTTGTTTCCAGGTTCATTCAAACACAGCCCTACGCATGTGAGACACCTATACATGTATTCCCCTCAAGTTTGCAGCACTAACAGTACGCGCAAGCAAACTTTGTTTGTGGTGTGTCGACATGAGTTTGTTTTTAAATGTCTTACCATCTTTAGCTTAAATAGTGTGTTATGTGATTATGAGGCACATGCTGACATGAACTTGCACACAGCTTTAATAAACCCCTACATGTTGTGTTTTTTTCTGTTTACGGCTTGTGGCATATAGATACAGAAAAAATGTAAAATGGCTAATGTCATTCATTCTGGTGCAGACTTGAGGTGAATCTAAGTTTAGCCACGACAACCGGGGGTCCCATGCAATTGCATGGGTTGCTTGTACCTAAAACCGCTAGTGCCTAAAACCGCTAGTGCCTAAAACCGCTAGTGCCTGAATGTTCTGAAACAAAAACATAGGGATGTCCCTCACTACTGATATACAGCCAAAAATAAATAGCTGATCCTTATCAGGCTTGTCCCTAAAAGCATGTTCACTTTTATGGAGCAGGATGAATCATCACACTGACTTTATTGGCTGAGCTGTTCTTTTGACATAAAGATACCCTCTATGATAGGCTGATGGTGTTTCATGTGCTGGAAATAGACATCAGTACAGAAACTACACATCTCTGGGTGAAAATAATTCAGATGGTATCACTGAAGAACTGATTACTGACAATTGATTAGCATGCATTAGGAGAAAAAATAATAAGGTAAAAAATGCATTGATTTGCTGTTATGGACACTTAGAGAGGGTTAAATGTAACTTATTTGAGTCACAAAAGGCAGCACAATACTAACTGGACTTCATAATAATGTGACACACAATTGGACTTAAGGTTACATTCTAACCTTTCAAAGTTTCCATTATCCAGTTACTGTACATCTGTTGTAAACCCAGGTAGCCACGATTAGGTAAGTACATTTGGAACCTTTCCTGTAATATCATTCTAAAATCCACCTTTTAATGCAATGCACATTTAGGGGTAGATGTAAGTATAGGCACAGTGCAAATAATTGTGGATGCAAAATTCAAATTACATTGTGGCCAGGCAATTAGTTTGCACTGCACCCTATGTAAGCTTAAGAGCAATACAAATTACTCAACATGTACAAATAATGATCTGCAGTTATTATAAGGAGGGTCTCAATAAGCACATTGGTCTATTTAGCCGCCGCACTTGCAGAGCTAAGAGTAAACAGAGTAGTAGTCGCTGTATGACATTTGTGGAGCACGAAAATATAAAGCTATATATATATAGCTAAATAGACATTGGTCTATTTAGCCGCCGCACTTGCAGAGCTAAGAGTAAACAGAGTAGTAGTCGCTGTATGACATTTGTGGAGCACGAAAATATAAAGCTATATATATATATATATATATATATATATATATATATATATATATATGTCAGAAGAAAAGAAAAAAAAAAGTTTTCTGAGAAGGAGCTGACAGTCCTTACGGTTGAGGCCACTCAGCATGAAACAGAATTGTTTGGAAAAGCCTCAGCCAACATCAGTTATGCTAGTTTCCTTAGGAAATGAAATGTATTGGCATGCCGTTTTTAGCATGACATCCAGAAATTTGCCTAGCACTGGAAAAGCTGGACTGGGCTATCCCTCCAGACATTCCAACTGTGGTCTGAAAGGAACCAGAGGCTAAGTATAGGATTGGAGTGCAGGTTTGTGTATTTATGTAAAAGCACTTTCACACCTAGTTCGTTTGACCCTTTGATGCAGATTGAAGTGAGGTTCGGTTCGCTTGGAGTGATATGTGAAAGCACCAATACAGGTAATCGCACCAAGATGCACATCAAACCAAGTGAACCAAGGTCACTTCAAATGGTGGTCTTGGTTCGCTTGGAAGTGGACTAGGTACATTTGAGACTTTGCTCCATTTCAACTTTTTGCAATGTGAAACCAAACATATTCCAGTTCAAGTGGAAACGAACCGCTCCAAACAGCGAAGCAAATCATGGAAGTGACGTACTGCAGCAAGCACCAAGGAAAGTGTCTCCCCACTGTCTCACATATGCAACGCAGGGCTTTTCAAAAGACAATATAATGACCCATACACACCGACAAGAACACCATACATGTACACAACAGCACACCACCAAAAAATACTATGTGGCTGATTTACAAACTGGCGCAACCCAGGGCTTATTCATTGAAATTACGTTAATAATTAATACCAGTGTTTGAGGTTTATTTTTGTAGATGCACGTTCTTTAAGCATATTAGCAAAACTGTCACAAGTCAAAGAAAAGTCATTGGAAAAAAATATGAAATGACAATATTCCGCCTGGCTTCATTATAATTGCACAATATACACTTGCAGGTAAAACATTGTGCCAAGACAAAGCATTATTGTGCCTGAAAAACACAGGCCAAGTTAGTAGAAACAATTGGGGCAACCTTGGCCTCCACCGCTTTGACAGTTGTGCCTATTTGCTTGGTGCTGGGCAAGGTTGCCCCAATGGTTTCTTCTAACTTAGCTTGTGTTTTTGATACAAGTTAGAAGAAACAATTGGTGCAACTTGGCCCCCATCGGTTTTACAGTTGTGCCTATTTGCTTTGTGCTGGGCAAGGTTGCCCCAATGGTTTCTTGAAACTTGGCTTGTGTTTCTGATATCTCCACTTAAAATGGCTGGGCACTTGATAACTTGCCATTTTTTCACATTTCCAATGTGTTCTTGTTTCAGATATCACTTATGTTTTCACTTAATGGATATAACACATACACATTACGGGAATAGCAAAATTGTTCAACCTATATTGAGGCACTGTATTGCCGTTTGGATAGGGTGAATGTAAATAGTAGCCTAGTCTGTTGAAAGAGTTAAGATGTGAATGTACAACATTTGCAAGTAGTATAGCAGTAAAGTTACAGTTTTTAACAAGTAACGAGACAAACAAGATTTTGTAAATAATGATTATGTATGATCTTGACTGTACTGAAAGCTTTCATCTGATTTTGCAAACTATCATAATAACCTTTATCCGTTCATTTAGTATATTGTAACGTTTTCATGTTTAGGAAGTAGTACGCAGAGAGACGGTGTTGATTTCTCAAAATGTTTGTTTTATTTGAAACTACAGAGAATTCCTGTCAGGGGCTGAAATTCACGGCACCAAAATAATAACCCTACGTTTTAGCCTTGGCATTTTCACTGCATATTCTCTCCGGTCACAGCTCACACGCTTGCTCAGTCACACCCAGTTTCTCATTCAAGTTCAGTGCTACACTGTCTCTAGTCCCCAGACTCATTTACCCCCTTATATAATTTCCCATTGTTTCCCGCCGCTGTCCGGCTCATCAACCAGTCACACCCATGCTCTGCAAACCCCGAAAACAGCAACACACATTCTCCCCTCATTCACTCACTCCCCCTTCCCATGCTAAGTAACGGCGTGACCCGTTCCCCTTACAATACATGTAACATAAAAGACAGACAAGACAAACTGAACAGACAACAAGTCCTGCAACAAAGCAATTGTCCGGGTTGTTACAATATATTTTTTAATTTGAAAGTAAAAATATATGAAACCATGATGACTTTTATGTACAAAAATCTTCACTAATATACAACTGAACAAGAACTGTTGAGTATTTATTATTGTTTCATACAGTATTAAATGGCAGTGTTTATATCTGATAGTGAAAAAGAAATAAATAAATATCAAGATAAAGAAAGCACTGTCAGTAACACAAACACAACCCGCTTGCAAACTGAAGGTTACAGTTTAAAATCCCACACATGCTAGACATTTTTTATATTTATATTATATAAAATATATATATTTTTTGCAGGCAAATGTTCAGTTTTAAAACATAAATAAATCGTTTAATATAAATGATATAGAGGTCACAATAAGTGCATTCCCTAGTATATTTCCATGTTGACAAAACAAGTTAATTGTCATTAAACTCAAATGTCCTGTAATATACATATGTCTGGGGTCTGCAAAAATCGTCAAAAAAACAGGAGAAAAAGAAGAAGGGCATTTTGGCGACTTATTTCTGGATTTCATGGATCGTTATTGCTGTGTTACCTGTTTGACAATGTGGGCAATAATCCTTACACTATCTGTGCACTAGAGCGGCCGTTTTGAAAGGAGCTTTGAAACAGATGTTAAAGTTCTAAGTGTATAAAGTTGTCAGGATGTTAACAATGAAAAGAAAAATTACAGGTACGTTATTTAAACAGTTGTAGCAACACATGGGGACATGTACAGTGGCTTTCAAAAGTATCCACCCCCCCTTGGACTTTTCCACATTTTATTGTGTTACAACATGGAATCAAAATTGATTTAATTAGGAGTTTTTGCCACTGATCAACACAAAAAAACTCCATAATGTCAAAGTAAAAAATAAAATCTACAAATTGTTCTAAATTAATTACAAATACAAAACAAAAAATAATTGATTGCATAAGTATTCACCCCCTTGAGTCAATATTTGGTAGAGGCACCTTTGGCAGCAATTACAGCCATGAGTCTATTTGGATAAGTCTCTACCAGCTTTGCACATCTGGACACTGCAATTTGTGCCCATTCTTCTTTGCAAAATTGCTCAAGCTCCGTCAAGTTGGATGGGGACCTTTGGCGAACAGCAATTTTCAACTCTTTCCACATATTCTCAATTGGATTGAAGTCCGGGCTTTGACTGGGCCACTCCAGTACATTGACCTTTTTGTTTTTAAGCCACTCCAGTGTGGCTTTGGCTGTATGTTTGGGGTCATTGTCCTGCTGGAAGATGAATCTTCTCCCAAGTCCCAGGTCTCTTGCAGACTTCAGCAGGTTTTCCTCCAGGATTTCTCTGTACTTTGCTGCATCCATTTTGCCATCTATCTTCACAAGCTTTCCAGGCCCTGACGCAGAGAAGCATCCCCATAGCATGATGCTGCCACCACCATGCTTCACGGTAGGGATGGTGTTCTCAGGATGATGTGCAGTGTTAGGCTTGCGCCAAACATAGCGCTTAGCGTTGAGGCCAAAAAGCTCTATTTTGGTCTCATCAGACCATATAATATTCTTCCACTTGGTCTCAGAGTCTCCCACATGCCTTCTGGAAAATCTAGCCGAGATATGATGTGAGTTTTTTTCAACAATGGCTTTCTTTTTGCCACTCTCCCATAAAGGCCAGTTTTGTGAAGCACCCGGGCTATTGTTGCCATATGCACAGTGTCTCCCAGCTCAGCCGTGGAAGACTGTAACTCCTTTAGAGTTGCCATAGGCCTCTTGGTGGCCTCCCTGACTAGTGCCCTTCTCGCCCGGATACTCAGTTTTTGAGGACGGCCTGTTCTAGACAGATTCACAGTTGTGCCATATTCTCTCTATTTCTTAATAATGGAATACTGTGCTCCGGGGGATATTCAATGCCTTGGAAATGTTCTTATATCCTACCCCTGATTGGTGCTTTTGAAGAACCTTATTTCGGATTTGCTTTGAATGTTCCTTTGTGATGTAGTTTTTGTTAGGAAATGTACTAACCAACTGTGGGACCTCCCAGAGACAGGTGTATTTAACCTGAAATCATGTGAAACACCTTAATTGCATACAGGTGGGCTCCATTCAACTAATTATGTCACTTCTAAAGACAATTGGTTGCACCAGAGCTTATTTAGGTGTGTCATAGCAAAGGGGGTGAATACTTATGCAATCAATTATTTTCTGTTTTATATTTGTAATTAATTTAGAACAATTTGTAGATTTTATTTTTCACTTTGACATTGTGGCAACAACTCCTAATTAAATCCATTTTGATTCCATGTTGTAACACAATAAAATGTGGAAAAGTCCAAGGGGGGTGAATACTTTTGAGAGCCACTGTAACGCTATATCTTTCGGAACCTCGCTACTTTTTAATTTTTCCATTTGATGACTTTAGCAGTGCTTCACAAGACAGACTTGGTATGGATATAGTCAAGCTGAGGGGGTGATATTAGTTTGGGGATAGTACATGGCCAGCATAATCCAATAAAAAACAGGATGTATCAAAAGAAAACCTGCACTTGTGCTTGTTGTAAACTGGGAGGAGGAAAGAATTGTCCTACAGTCAGCCTCTCTACTTATCTGCAAGCTCATTTATGGACAGGGGTACCCCCAAAGGTGAGGCCAAAAGCCAAAGAATATAGTGTAACAAATATTTATAATGTAGTCATGTTGTCTAGTCTGAGCTTTAATAAATAATCTATCTTATGAGTTTCCTGACTGAACTCATGGCACCACAGAAAATGCTTGTCAAAGACCCATTGTGTCCATAAAGCTCCATGTGAATATAAATGGTGCTCAACTGAGGCATTACTTTATGAAAAGGTTGCCTTCATATTACCATTAATCTCAATGATAAAAGGAATGTACTTTTATTAATATTTTTTTACAGCCTCAGTACCAATAATTTGAATTACAAATTTGTTGGTATCAGTTTCTGTATTATATTTCAGATAAACATACAACCATGGTGCCAAAACACATTCTGATTCAGCAAAATGTGTCTGTAAATGTCAAAACATTACATTTATTAATATGCTTGTAACAGCCATAGTAGTAATAGTATGCTTGAAATGACCTTCTTTATTATTATTTATAATATGTCTATAAGATGTTGTTGTAAGTGACTCTGCAGCTGATGCATAGTTCACACACCTTAGTCTCTGTATGTCGCCTTGGATAAAGGTATCTGCTTAAAATAAACAAATTGCCAGTGGGCTCAGAGTGGACACATGCAGGGCTAGCCAGTAACTTGTTCTTGGGTGTAAAATAGGAAGCTGACTTGGTCGTGGGATCGGAGGATGCCCACTGAACCTTCAAATCTCCTGAGCTGTGTTGGGAATTGCTGCAGTGGGGAGAAAAAATTATTTGACATTCCAAATTGGGGAGGAAAAAAAAGTTTTGTTTTTTAAAATACAAAACCCAATGACTGAGACTAAGAATAGTCTTTCATATGTTTTATTATAGCAGCAAAAATAATAAAAGATGGGGACTCCTGAGTGGCGCATCTGGTAAAGGCGCTCTGCGTGGAGTGCAGGATGCACCCTATAGCCTGGAGGTCGTCGGTTCGAGTCCAGGCTATTCCACTGCCGACCGTGGATGGGAGTTCCCAGGGGGCAGTGCACAATTGGCCGAGCGCCACCCCGGGGAAGAAGGGCTTAGGTCAGCCAGGGTGTCCTCGGGCCTGCAGAGTGAAAAGAAACGGTCGGCTGACGGCACACGCTTCAGAGGACAGCGTGTGTTCATCTTTGCCGCTTCTGAGTTAGTGCAGGGGTGGTAGCGGTGAGCTGAGCCTAAAATACAATTGGATATTTCAAATTGGGAGAAAAATGGGGTAAAATCAATTGGCGACAACTAAATTAAATAATAATAATAATAATGATAATAATTATAATAATAATAAAAGACGGTTAGATGAATTAGATTTAAAAAAAGCAGAAAAAATAACAAAACAGTATCCACTACAACATTTCTGGGAATTGGATTTAGTGTAGCTTTACCATTCTCAAACAAATCCCTAATGTAAGTTTTACTTTGCTCTAAGGTGTCTGAAAGGGGATATGAGCGTTGCTGGAGCTAAGGGTCAACTTCAACTACATAAGCTACCTCAGATTCTGAAGTGCTTAGAGAAGGATAGTCAGGAGATGGAGAGTCTCCCAAATCTACTTCTATGTGATATGCTGGCTCTTTTATAGCTGATTTACAGAGGCTGCTCTATCCTGTGCTAGTCATGTATTAGGAGCTGAGTTACTGTTCTGGGGTTCCCCCTGGCTGCCTGTGGGCATGCTGGGAGGTGTATGTTTAATCTCAAACTACTCAGGAGTCTTGCATATTACTCATCTTGCAAGCGCATAATCTTTCCTCTAAATAGTTGTCTGTACTGTGCTGGTTTGGTGGATAGTTACCTCTGTAACCTTGATTACCTCTGTATCTGCGATTACCTGGTCGACCTCTCCATTGTGAGGCCTGTTGTTGGGCAAAACCTTTGTTAGCACTATTATCCAATTGTGTTAAATTCAGGATAGTCATCTAGCTAAACGTCATCCATCCCAGCATAATACACCCACTTTATCTCTTTGTAAAAGTCTTTTGGAGCCTCATTCTTTTTACACAACAATTTTCTAGCAGCAGAAGCTGCTGCTGATGTATTACGATAACCACGATACTCATAGGCGGCAGGAGAAAATATTCTTTTGGGGGAGGCTGAGTAAAACTTAATAAATATAGCTAATGTTCTACTGTTGCCGATCCAGTTTATTCTGGGACATGTCATCCGGGCATGTGAGATATCATTGGAAAGTCCCAAGCCCCCTCTTTCATTTCTATGTATTCCTAGCTCATTCCATTTTTGAATTACAGGCACTTGAACACACCTACTGATTTGCTGCACATCACTGCACTGAATGAGGGGATGGTAGAATGTATGCACATGGGCATGCCTGACATCAATGGAAAGCGCGAAGCCTGTGCTTTTAAATGACGTTGAAACCGGAATGCTATCTGTTGAAGCGACCGAGTAATAGGCAACAAATGAAACTTACAAGCTGACTCGTGTCACATATAGAACTAGTACAGAACTATTTGATGCATAAAATGAATAATAAAACCTTGCTGTTACTTTGCTATTCCAGCAGAAGTTTCCTGTTTCCCTTGGCTGAGTACAGTTTCACAATCTCTGCAGGATCAATGTTTCTTGCAATATCCGATTCAATGTTTAAAATGGACAGTGCAGAAAATCTTTCTTGGCTTGTTGTTCTCAAGTATGTTTTAATCCGACGCATCGCTGAGAAGGACGTTTCAGATTTTACAGAGCCAACAGGTAGGGTAATTACTAATTGAAGCAGTTTGAAGAAATTGGGGTGTTCTGAAGCTCTCACTGTGGAGCATAAATGTTCTAATTCTGCAACCAGTCCGTGTGCAATTTTCATTTTTGTCCCCATCAATTGTTATTTTGTAATTTTAGGCATATTGCAGGATATCTACCCAGACTCCCTTTCTTGTTTGTTCATTTTTCATATTTCTCAAAGTTGCGGCTGTGCTAGTAACGACCTTTGCTGCCATGGCGAGCGAGGCTTTTTCAGACTGTAGTGGCTTGTGAGCAGGTTATCAAAAACAATGAGACAGATGATAAAATCTTTTATTGCACTTGGTGCAGCAAACCACTTGCAAAACAAAACAAAATTGTGATTACTTCCAGGCTGAGAGAGCTCGTTTAGGCATTGAATGATAACCTTCAAATTAGATTTGCATGCATTGACATTTCTCCACCTACACGCCCAAAGCATATCACTCAGGCTTGTCAATTCAACTGGCTTTACGCCTAGTATACGCTGTACATCGCAGAAAAGTCCATGGTGCCCCGGTATGGAAGAAAAAACTATTCAGTGACTCCAAAATGCAAAAAAAAACCTGACACGATTATGTTTCTGATTTTCCGTTGGACTCCGTTTGTGTCGCCGGACATAACGCTCGCCCCATCGTATGCTTGTCCCACTGTTGGAATGGCACTTAGTCCAACTGCCTCTATGCCTTCTGTGAGACAATTGTAGATTCCCTCTGCATTTCATAATTGGGAACAGTCTTTAAACAAGAGAAATCGCTTGTACACGTTTAAATCAGTGCCTACATAACGAACACAGATTTGAAAGTTGCTCTTGTTTAAAAGACCGCCCTTCATCAGCAATCAGGCAATAAAATCCCACATTCTGCACATCTTCAGCTATTTGTTTCCTCACCAGGTCAGCCGCAATGTAGAGGAGTTTGTTTTAAACTTCAAGGCTTGTCAAGTTATTATTATTATTTATTTCTTAGCAGACGCCCTTATCCAGGGCGACTTACAATTGTTACCAAATATCACATTATTTTTACATACAATTACCCATTTATATAGTTGGGTTTTTACTGGAGCAATCTAGGAAAGGTACCTTGCTCAAGGGTACAACAGCAGTGCCCCCACCTGGAATTGAAGCCAATACCCTCCGGTCAAGAGTCCAGAGCCCTAACCACTACTCCACACTGCTGCCCTTAAACGTACCATGCAGTTTCCATTGAAATTGCTCATCATATTTTGCAAAAAGGGAGCATAACTCAAGAAAATTCCCTCTGTTTTCTGACGTTTGCTTTTCATCATGACCCCTAAGGGCCAGTCCCTGGTGTGAAAGAGCAGCAAATCACTAATTTTTTGAGCGTATTCTCTGTTTTCCTGAACTGTCATCCTGTGAGAGTTTGAGAGATGACATACAACTGAGCCCGATTTAATCGCTGCCTGGTAATCTTTCCACTTACTCATACATTCCAAGTAACCCTTACAATTGGAGTGACTGTTGTCACAAAGACGGCCAGAGTGGGTGGCGTCAGACCAGAAAAGGAATACACAGACAGAGAGATGGGGTTTTGGTAAAGCTGAGCGCGTGATTGCGCTCAGCATTTAATTAAACAGCACAGAAAATAAAAGGGTTTAACAGACAAAAACACGGGACACGGCACTACACGCCAAAATAAAAAGACAAACAAAACGCACTAAACACAAACGGTGCTCGGAGACAAACAAACACGGTGAGTACACACACTTATCTTCACTTTTACGATCTTTAACTTAACTCTCCTCTCTCTCTCTCCCGTTCTCCTCTTCCGAACACCTAACCACGACTGAGTGAAACTGTGCATCTATATATACTGTTGTGCTGGGATTCAATTACTAATTAATTACTCACTTGAATCCCAGCACGTGAATTCATTACGTGCAACCCCGTGCCACACATTATACACATTTTATCTGCACGTGAAGTGATGTGCCATCCTCGTGCCTAAATATAATTATACACTTTAAACACACGTGAAACACAGACCCGTTTATATCCCGTGTACCAATCTATACACCAACATTAACATACGCACGCATATACACAACACAGAACACACAAATGCACACAGGGGCGGGGCACTTTGCCACATATACCCCCCCTTGTGCGCAGCACACATGGCCTCAACGGCCACCTCCCCCCTTAAATACCCAGCAGTCCAGGCCAAAGTCTCGGGCTGGGAAGGGAGGCTTTAGTGGGCCCATGGCTGGACATGCTGTCAGCTCCCCTGCCGGTAGTGGCACGGCTGACAGCATGCTGGTCCCGTCCTGCAGCGAAAAAGCTGCGGGGGCAGGTGGTCCCCCGACCTCCCCCTTCTTCATAGCCGGCAGCTCCCTCCTGTGGGGCTCCGGCCACAAGAACTCCTGCAGCGAAACTGCTGCTGGGGAAAGTGGTCTCCAGACCTCATCCCCCTTCTTCGTGGCCGGCAGCTCCCCTTTCTGGGGCTCCGGCCACCGTACTCCCTGCGGAGGTACGGGCAGCAGAGGCAGCTCCAGCTCCTCTGCTCCTGGCGGTGGTGGAGGCAGAGGCAGCTCCAGCTCCTCTGCTCCTGGCGGTGGTGGAGGCAGAGGCAGCTCCTGCTCCTCTGCTCCTTGCGGTGGTGGTGGCGGAGGCAGAGGCAGCTCCTGCTCCTCTGCTCCTTGCGGTGGTGGTGGCGGAGGCAGAGGCAGCTCCTGCTCCTCTGCTCCTTGCGGTGGTGGTGGCGGAGGCAGAGGCAGCTCCTGCTCCTCTGCTCCTGGCGGTGCTGGCTCCCTCTGCTGTGGCGGCTGGGCATGTGCGCGCCGTGCTGCCTTCAGCAGCATAGCGAGAGGCTGCTGGGGGACACCAGCATCCTGCCCTTCTCCCCCCCAAAAATTTTCAGGGGGTTGAGCCTGTAACCCCTCCCCTTCCGGCTCTTGGGGCTGAACCAGCAGGCATTTTCCCTCTGCTGGTGGCTTGGGTCCCAGGGCTGTGGAAGCCCCGACTTGCCTCCCTTTGGGCTGTGGACGCACCGACTCCTCCCTTTTGGGCTGTGGACGCACCGACTCCTCCCTTTTGGGCTGTGGACGCACCGACTCCTCCCTTTTGGGCTGTGGACGCACCGACTCCTCCCTTTTGGGCTGTGGACGCACCGACTCCCCCCTCTTGGGCTGTGGACGTTCGGGCTCCTTCCACTCAGGCGTAGGACGTTCGGGCTCCTCCCACTCAGGCGTAGGACGATCAGGCTCCTCCCACTCAGGCGTAGGACGTTCGGGCTCCTCCCACTCAGGCGTAGGACGATCAGGCTCCTCCCGCTTGGGTTGTGGACGCTCAGGCTCCTCCCGCTCGGGCTGTGGACGCTCAGGCTCCTCCCATTTGGGCTGTGGACGCTCAGGCTCCTCCCATTTGGGCTGTGGAGGCAAAACCAGCAGGCATTCACCCTCTGCTGGTGGAGATGGGGACAGCAGGCATTCACCCTCTGCTGGTGGGCCTGCTACCTGGGCTGCTGTTCCTTTTATCGTTGCCTCCAGGTAGCTGAGGAGAAACTCCACACCTTCCTCCAAGGTGTTTGGGGTGTGTTCCTCCTGATAGGCCTCCCATCTCTCACTGTCCATCATCCACAGGGCCCGGACGATTATGGGCAGAGACTGGGCCTCCAGCCCAGCATTCTCCAGGAACCAGCCCCGCAGTTTGATGGCGTCTTCTGCCATTGACTCTCTTTTTTTCTTTTTTTTTTTTTTTTTTTTTTTTTTTTTTTTTAAACAAAACCCCTCCGGGTCTGACGCTTGGAGGCGCGGCTATCCCACTTCTGACACCACGTGTCACAAAGACGGCCAGAGTGGGTGGCGTCAGACCAGAAAAGGAATACACAGACAGAGAGATGGGGTTTTGGTAAAGCTGAGCGCGTGATTGCGCTCAGCATTTAATTAAACAGCACAGAAAATAAAAGGGTTTAACAGACAAAAACACGGGACACGGCACTACACGCCAAAATAAAAAGACAAACAAAACGCACTAAACACAAACGGTGCTCGGAGACAAACAAACACGGTGAGTACACACACTTATCTTCACTTTTACGATCTTTAACTTAACTCTCCTCTCTCTCTCTCCCGTTCTCCTCTTCCGAACACCTAACCACGACTGAGTGAAACTGTGCATCTATATATACTGTTGTGCTGGGATTCAATTACTAATTAATTACTCACTTGAATCCCAGCACGTGAATTCATTACGTGCAACCCCGTGCCACACATTATACACATTTTATCTGCACGTGAAGTGATGTGCCATCCTCGTGCCTAAATATAATTATACACTTTAAACACACGTGAAACACAGACCCGTTTATATCCCGTGTACCAATCTATACACCAACATTAACATACGCACGCATATACACAACACAGAACACACAAATGCACACAGGGGCGGGGCACTTTGCCACACTGTTCAACTTTTCATTCATCTTTTTCCAATCACGCAACCCATTTTCTGTAAAAGTGTTATACTTGTATTCAGAGGAACAATACAAACTTCTACAGGGATAGCAAAATACAGCATCAGCGGGTACATTGTACTGAATAAAGGGATATTGATCGAACAATGAAGATGAGAATGATCGATTTTGCTTGCCAAAGAAACTTTTGGGATGATTATCCAACTTCACCAGCAGAGGCCAACTCAAGCGGTTCCCTAGTTTCAGATCACTCAAAGCACTAGCAGCACAAGCAACACTTACATTCTTACCCGCTGTATGGACTTAGTCGTCTTTTTTTCTGTTTCATGTAGACGGGCGATTTCCACACTGACTGCTTCAGTATTTTCCGAACCACTTTCTAAAATCAATGTCGGCTAAATGTCCTCTTTATCTCTATTCGCATTTTACTGTCTTGGTTTAAAAAAGCTCCTTATGTCTGCAGCCATTTTTATTACTTCACTAACAGAACCGCCACTGTACAGACAGTACATGAATCAATCGCAAACTGCAGCATATGTCATTACGTTGCAGAAGCAACGAGACCCTCCCACAGTAGAGACAGCACAGCAACAGAGCGTGCACTGCACGCTGCGAGGTTAGGGATTTGGGGTATTGCCTTCGGTGTCGGTCAGTATGGTAATCTTTTGTGCCAAGCCTAGAGAAAAGTTTTTGAATTAGCAAATCAGTTTGGAGGGGCTAAGTCCCGTTAGACACGGCCTTCAGCTGCCTATGACAATACTCCTTTCTCAGTGCTTTAAACAGCAACTCAATATTTTATTTTACAATACTGGGCTGATTACACATCCAACTGCTTACCTACATTTTCACTGTCATTTCTATGAAACCCCATTTCACCTCATGGACACCCTGCCTGTAAATAGTGTTTTGTTTGGCTGTGGGTGTTTTCAATAAAGGTTTATTATTTTGAATTTAAGTTTGGCAGGGATGGGGTTAATTCCATCCCTGCCAAATACACGTGTGGAATAACTGATCATCACTCAAGTCCCAGCCACATGCTATAAAAGGGAACTCAATCCTTTGTTTAGAAAGTGGAGTTTGAAATGAGGGATCAGTGAAGGCTAATGCCCAGCCTAAACAAAGCAAGCAAGTAAGATGGCATTATTTGGGTGTTTGATTTGTATTTGGATTTGTTGTGTTTTGTTTAACCCTTTTATTTTGGTCCTCGTACCTTGTTTTTTTTTTTCTCGTATATTTTTGTTGTTTTTTTGTAAATAAACGTGCGCCTCTGTGCTTTAACTGCAGCCCTCTGTCTCTGAGTCTCCCTACTGCTGGTAACCAGCCTTGCCAGCGACGCTACCCTTTAACACCTCATTAGATACTTTATAACCAAGCATTTTAATTTCCTTGTTAACCCGCTCTAAATGATCCTCTATAACCTGGTTCATGAGGATCAAGCTTCCTAATGAGTTTTGCCATTCCTCTCAGTTCCTTCCATGCATTAGGTCGCCTTGTTACAGCCTCATGAATGTATGCTGGAATGTCAAGCTGAGGGAATAAGACTCTCTGCCGGCATTACAACACTGGGATCATCCTCTTGTATAAAGACAACTGATTTGTCCTGTCTAGGTGGATGGATAACTGTTGCAATAGCTGCCCCTTGGTCCAGACTAGTCTGGTCCCAGTACATATCCATCCTTGTCTGTTCTTTTTCCACACAATAACTTTCTAATTCTATCTTGTTCATGTACTATCCCTTGCAGCTATCTCTTGCAGCTTTACTACTTGCAAGTGAAAGCTTACAATGTTATGTTTAGAGGAGTTACTATTTCCCTTAGAATGTGCCATGCTTCTTGGCATGGCACATTCTAAGGACCAGAAAAGGTTTTTGTACTTTCTAGTATTTTTCCACTGAAACATCAATACCCCTAAGTTAATACTTCATGCCATGCTATCCTTTGAATTCTATTGAGAACCCCTGTAACCTCACAGCTATACATTCTTTGGACCCTAAATGTTCTCTGATTCCAGTATCACATACACAGCATAAAATATTGTTGGTCAGCTTGTCTTAAATGACTGGTTAGTTTCACAAAGCAATGTTATTGTGTCTTAATGACAGGTTTTTAGGGCCTATGTTACTACAACTGTTTTAGTCAATGGTTTTGATTTTTATATTTTACCATTTAAGAAAATCTGTAAAATCGAATTAAATTGTTTGCAGACACAGTACTGGTATCAGAAGGGATAACCTACAATGGCAAACTTTATTTGATTCTTGAGAAGAGAAAAGGAGGTTTGCCTGTTTTTTTTAATGGGTATTGTATTGTAAACTGTATTAATTGATGAGGGTATGCTGTGCTATGATGTCACTGATGTGAACTTCACAAAACTGGATGATGTCATAAGGACAGACCCTGATGTATTTACCTTGCATTTATCTAAAACGCAATACAGTACATGTAGTCCAATTTGGGAAGAAGATAACTGTTTTAGTTCAGTTTTGCACTATGTGGAATGAGTAATGGAAAGGAGATACCAGAATTTTCCTGTGGTGCGAGATAAAGTTGGCAAAGGAAGAGGAGGACATGCAAAGGAGATGGAAAATGTGGCAACAGAAAGTAATAAAGGAGCAGGAGAGAGAGGGACAGGGAACTGGAAGGAAGAAAAGGGAGAAGGGCAATACAGTGAACAAGGGGCCCAAGATAATCTAGGTGGAGGGCAAGATACTGCTGGAGAGTGGAAAGGCTAGAACAAAGAAACAGGCTCATATAACTCCTGTCTTTGCCTCACTGCACTGGCTTCTAGTGCATTTTAGAATTGATTTTTAAATCTTTCTATTGACATATAAAGCACTAAATGGTTTGGCACCGGATTACCTAAGAGAGATTCTGTCCTCATATAAACCTCTGCGCACAAAGGTCAGCTATCACTGGCTATTCAATTTTACCTTCCCAAAGGTAAAATTGAAAAGCAGGGGAGAAATTTAGTTATAATGCTCGCAGGTTGTGGAATTCATTGCCCTGTTCTATTAGAAATGCTGCTTCAGTTGATATTTTTAAGTCAAGATTAAAGACTCTTATAGTCTAGTCTTTTCAACCTGACTTACAAATACAGTGCTACCCCGTTATAACGCGACCTGTTATAGTGCGGAGTCGGTTATAACAGGGTAAGGTCGTGGCTACAGTGGCGTAGCCACGGGTGGGCCTGGGTGGTCCACCCAAATCTGCGCCTATGTGAATGCCAAGTTTAACTACATTTATATAAAAATAAAAAAATAAAAGTCAACTGTGCGCCCCAAAGGCGGGTGTGTTTAGATTAAATAGGCTTTTTTTTTTAAATGCCACAGGCTTTAACCAATCAAATCAAAGTAGTAATTGTGATGCAATATTTGGGTCAGATCTTCTTCTCACACAAATCATGTGCAAGCCACGTTTGATTGACAGCATGAGAGGCAGTTAGCGCAGATCTGTTGAAAGTCTGTTGAAAAGTCCCAGACGTTTATTTTAATGTGCATGTGATGGGGTACACCTCGTCCCTGTATTATTATTTGTATATTTCGTATTATTATTATTATTATTATTATTATTATTATTATTATATTTGTATTTGACGGTGGGAAAGCCGTGTTTTTTTTATTGTTCGTTTTGTTTATTAATTTAAAAAACCTGTGTGAATGTGGCTGGAGCCTCAATAAGGTAATTGTTTTATTGATAAGTAATTAAGGCTCCAGCCACAGCTTAAAAGAACCAGCTCCAGGGTAATGGGGAGAGATTTCCCTTTGAGTTAGAGACGGGAGGACGGTTTAGAGCGAGATCATACATCCGAAGCAACTGCTACCGCTGTACCACTCAGTATTTGTTTCTTTATGTATTTTTGGCCATCGAGCCCTTTTGTTTGTTATAAAGTGTTTTGTTTATTGTTTGATTTATTATTAAAACCTGAGCGCAAACGCGTCTCGTTTCCCCTACCTACCTTTGCCTTTGTTTTGTATTGCTTCTTCCTGGTCCGTGACGTCAGTACTGCAACCGCTCTGCCACATATGGTGTCCTGCGTGGGATAAACGCCTCCAGGAGCCGGACCAGGAATACAAAGGGCGTTTTTTTTAATTTTTTCGAAAATTGTTTTTTTGTGGAAAAATAAATAAATAAAAAAAATGGAAGGCTGGAACTGGAGAGACGGCTGCAGTGAGCTGGAGGAGCTCCTCGGCAGGTTGGAGGACCAAGGTTGGTGCCTTGCCTGCGGGGTGTATGGGCACACGGTGGCTGTCTGCCCCTTCCAGGAAGAGGAGGAGGAACCAGCCCAAATGAGGAAGGTGAGGAGAAGGAGGCAGAGAGGGGGAAAAGTGAGGAGGAAGCAGAGGGAGCCAAGGTGGTGCACCATGTGCATTGCCTATGGGCATGAGGACGAGGACTGCCCAGAGCAGGAGCCAGGGGAGGAGGAGCCCGAACGTCCTGCGCCTGAGTGGGAGGAGCCCGAACGTCCTGCGCCTGAGTGGGAGGAGCCCGAACGTCCTGCGCCTGAGTGGGAGGAGCCCGAACGTCCTACGCCTGAGTGGGAGGAGCCCGAACGTCCTACGCTTGAGTGGGAGGAGCCCGAACGTCCTACGCCTGAGTGGGGGGAGCCCGAACGTCCGCAGCCCAAAAAGGAGGAGTCGGTGCATCCGCAGCCCAAAAGGGAGGAGTCGGTGCGTCCACGGCCCGAGAGGGAGGAGTCGGTGCATCCACGGCCCGAGAGGGAGGAGTCGGTGCGTCCACGGCCCGAGAGGGAGGAGTCGGTGCGTCCACGGCCCGAGAGGGAGGAGTCGGTGCGTCCACGGCCCGAGAGGGAGGAGTCGGTGCGTCCACGGCCCGAGAGGGAGGAGTCGGTGCGTCCACGGCCCGAGAGGGAGGAGTCGGTGCGTCCACGGCCCGAGAGGGAGGAGTCGGTGCGTCCACGGCCCGAGAGGGAGGAGCCGGTGCGTCCTAGGTCCGGAGGAGAGGAGGAGGGACGAGGGCGTGAAGCTCAGGCTCCACAGCAGCCGCTGTTTTTGCTGCTGAAGGGAGCCCAGCGGAGACGCCCGCCACCAGCCCTACCCCCGCTGTCGGAGGAGCCGGCAGCGCCACCAGCCCTAACCCCGCTGTCGGAGGAGCCGGCAGCGCCAACAGCTCTAACCCCGCTGGCGGAGGAGCCAGCAGTGCCACCGGAGGGAGATGAGCTGCTGTTCCCGCCGCCACCACCTGAGGGAGAGGAGCAGGAGCTGCCTCTGCCTCCACCACCACCACCCGAGGGAGAGGAGCAGGAGCTGCCTCTGCCTCCACCACCACCACCACCCGAGGGAGAGGAGCAGGAGCTGCCTCTGCCTCCACCGCCACCACCCGAGGGAGAGGAGCAGGAGCTGCCTCTGCCTCCACCACCACCACCCGAGGGAGAGGAGCAGGAGCTGCCTCTGCCTCCACCACCACCACCACCCGAGGGAGAGGAGCAGGAGCTGCCTCTGCCTCCACCACCACCACCACCCGAGGGAGAGGAGAAGGAGCTGCCTCTGCCTCCACCACCACCACCACCCGAGGGAGAGGAGCAGGAGCTGCCTCTGCCTCCACCACCACCACCCGAGGGAGAGGAGCAGGAGCTGCCTCTGCCTCCACCACCACCACCCGAGGGAGAGGAGCAGGAGCTGCCTCTGCCTCCACCACCACCACCTGAGGGAGAGGAGCAGGAGCTGCCTCTGCCTCCACCGTCGCCTCCCGAGGGTCCGCTGCTGCTGCCGTCGCCTCCCGAGGGTCCGCTGCTGCTGCCGTCGCCTCCCGAGGGTCCGCTGCTGCTGCCGTCGCCTCCCGAGGGTCCGCTGCTGCTGCCGTCGCCTCCCGAGGGTCCGCTGCTGCTGCCGTCGCCTGGGGTCCTGCTTCGCCTGGGGTCGCCAGGGATCCTGCTTCGCCTGGGGTCGCCAGGGATCCTGCTTCGCCTGGGGTCGCCAGGGATCCTGCTTCGCCTGGGGTCGTTGAGGGTCCTGCTTCGCCTAGGGTTGCTACACTGTGGCCGGAGCCCCACGGAGGGGAGCTGCCGGCCATGAAGAAGGGGGGGGAGGTCAGGAGACCAGTTCCCCTCGCAGCAGTTTCGCTGCCGGAGATCGTGTGGTCGGAGCCCCACGGAGGGGAAATGCCGGCCATGAAGAAGGGGGGGGAGGTCAGGAGACCAGCTTCCCCAGCCGCACGTTTGCGGCAGGATAGTGTGTGGCGGGAGCCCTGGAAGAGGGAGCTGCCGGCCACGAAGAGTTGGGGGGTGCCGGACCTCCCACCATGGCCACCCCCATGGACACTGTGCTTCCCCCTCTTCCGGGACTTTGAGACTGAGGGGGGAGGTGGCCATTGAGGCCATGTGTGCTACGCACAAGGGGGGGCGTGTGTGATGGGGTACACCTCGTCCCTGTATTATTATTTGTATATTTCGTATTATTATTATTATTATTATTATTATTATTATTATTATTATTATTATTATATTTGTATTTGACGGTGGGAAAGCCGTGTTTTTTTTATTGTTCGTTTTGTTTATTAATTTAAAAAACCTGTGTGAATGTGGCTGGAGCCTCAATAAGGTAATTGTTTTATTGATAAGTAATTAAGGCTCCAGCCACAGCTTAAAAGAACCAGCTCCAGGGTAATGGGGAGAGATTTCCCTTTGAGTTAGAGACGGGAGGACGGTTTAGAGCGAGATCATACATCCGAAGCAACTGCTACCGCTGTACCACTCGGTATTTGTTTCTTTATGTATTTTTGGCCATCGAGCCCTTTTGTTTGTTATAAAGTGTTTTGTTTATTGTTTGATTTATTATTAAAACCTGAGCGCAAACGCGTCTCGTTTCCCCTACCTACCTTTGCCTTTGTTTTGTATTGCTTCTTCCTGGTCCGTGACGTCAGTACTGCAACCGCTCTGCCACTGTGCATTTTTAAAGTAAGTTAGTAGTAGTGTGGTGGTTCACATCGCAAAACAAATATGCACACACTTTTAAGAGATTAGTTGAGTAGAAGGGCTCGAGTGGACAGGATTAAGACAGCTGGCCGAATGCTGACAAATAGCTTAAATTGCTGTTCTTTGAAGAGATATGTGCGATTTTCTGGAGTGTCATGACTATATAACTGCAAGCCCCAACACTTTATCCTGTGTAAGGTGGAGCGGAGACGAGAGGATACTAACTTGGCAATGGTAAGTAATTGACTGACTTTCATTGTATTTAATAATTGCTTAAAATGTAATACTGTGTACTGATTAAGTACTGATTAAGGTTTGTAGCAGAATATAAAGAAAGCATATTTAAATAACCTTGGGCTCAAATCCTTTTGTAACAGTGAATGAAATCATTGATGCAAAGAACTGTGATATGAATGCACCTGGAATACCTGCCATATTCCTGTCAAATCAAACCTTTCATTTGTATGGTTTTAATCACTTCTTTTACTTCAACTTTCTGTTGCTGTGAGGTTGCTGATGATGTTTAAATTGATCCACGTTTATGGACGACAAAGCTGGTGATGTCATAAAGACTGACCCTGCTGTATTTATCTAGTAACAGTTCATAAAGTCACTTTAACAGTGTTCAGTTTGGGGAGAATTTTAAGGACATGCTGCTAAGTGAAGAGGAGGAGGGGGGAAATGGGACAACAGGCAATGATAAAGGAACTGGAGACTGTAAGACAGAGAAGGTAGAATGCCAAGACAGGAAAGAATGGTTCCAACAGAAACATGGTGAAGGGCAGGGCACTGTTGGAGGGGGAAGATATAGAAAGCAGTGGGTAGCTGAAGTATGGGAGGTGCTGCCACTTTGGAGTCCTGAGTGGAAGAGCTTGCAGGAGAAAGAAGATAAAGAGGAGGAGCCTTACAGAAGCTACACACCCCCGTCACAGGACCTGTGCCGTTGGGTAGAGATCTGGTAGAACAAACAAGGAACACAGCCAGGAGAGGGTGCGGACGCCCTCCGGGGAATTAAAGAGGGGGCAAAGAACATTGCACAGGGGGTATGATTGGGTAAAAAAAAAAAAAAAAGGAAGCTTTTCTTAATTGTAAGGAATAAAGTTATCCAGATTGGTAAAAAAAAATATATATATATACAGAATGAGGAACATATATTTTGCATATTCTATAGTAATTGCCATTCATTTGTTTGCTGCAAATAACAATTTCATTGTGTATATGAGTAACACTTGATTACTTTGTTGCTCTTTTACAAAATAAGGTAGAGCAAAACAACATTGCACTGTTAGTTGCTTTGTCAGAAGGAATAAGCAGATAAGAATATTGGTAATTAACAGAGGAGTTCAGTCAAGCATGAACATTATCTATGGAAACCAGTCGTTTCTACATGTCTAAAGCAATTTAATTGGAGATTTTGAGGTTACATATTTTCATATTGTTTAACCAACCCTGTGAAAAAATGTATGCTAGCTATTTCTAAAACTTGAAGTAAGTGGTGTTTTAAGAGCAACCTTTCTTTCAGTTTTACTAAGTTGCCCTAAACCTTTGGTATTCATAAAGATTTTTGAGAGTTGTGAATTTAATGTAAAATGTGAAATTTGGTGAACAGGGCCCAGACATATCCTCTACATTATGAATGTAAAAAACAATAATGATGTTTTTTCCTTCATTTCATGTTCAGGCAAGAAAAGCTTCTCTCCGCTGATGCTACATAGGAGGCTGTGTGGTCCAGTGGTTAAAGAAAAGGGCTTGTAACCAGAAGGTCCCTGGTTCAAATCCCACCTCAACCACATTGTGTGACCCTGAGCAAGTCACTTAACCTCCTTGTGCTCCGTCTTTCGCGTGAGACGTAATTGTAAGTGACTTTGCAGCTGATGCATAGTTCACACACCCTAGTCTCTGTAAGTCGCCTTGGATAAAGGCATCTGCCAAATAAACAAATAATAATAATAATACTGTGACAGGCACAGTCAAAAGCAGATGAAAGGCAATACTGAGGTTAGGATATTGGTCCAGCAAAATTTCTCTTGTAGATCTAGTTGAGCACCGCAAGAGGCAAGAGTGACACATCGGCTGGAAACGCATTTATTTTAATTTGTTTCCAAGTTCATTCAAACACGCAGCTCTATGCGTGTGAGACAACTATGCACGTTTGCAGCAGGGACCGAATGCAAAAGCAAACTTTGTTGTAGTGTGTAGAAATTAGTTCATTTTTAAATGTCTTGTCGTGGGTTACATGATTATGCACACATACTGACATAAACTTGCACACAGTTTTAAACCCAGATATGGTACATTTTGGTGCAGAAGAGGTGAATAAAAGTTTTTTTTTTTTTATAGTAACTGAGTCACGACAACAAGGGGCCTCATGCAATTGCATGGGTTGTATGTGCCTAAAACCGCCACTTGATTGGGGAACCACAGAGATGAAGAGACAGGCCAAGACTGTGGACTCAGATCTGGAACAAAGGGGCTTGGGCTAGCGGACAAGATGGTGAGGAACTGTGGCTGCTACCAGGACGGAAGAGCAGTGGAGCACTAGAACCACATGGTAAATGAGTTGTTCGATGGATATAGGACCTGTCCTTATTTCTTTGTTAATGTATGTAGTGTAGCCAGCTGAGCGTGGCTAAGCCCTGGTGTAGTGGACCCTAGTACACCTCTCTCCCACTGTCATTTTTTTTACTGAACTATTTGCAGGTTTTTCTTTTATTCTTTTTGGATTTGAATACAACTTTTAGCATCCTATTTAAGTTCTGGGACATTTTCTATCTCTGTTTTTAAACCTTTATCTACCACGGTTTAGTTTGGCTCAGGTGGGCATTTCATTAAGGGTAGCAAAAGTGGTTACAGTGAACTATTTAGTGCTGCTGCTGTTCTCTTCTTTCCTCTAGGAGGGGACATATCTGAGGGGGGCGGGGGGCGGGGGGCGGCGGGGGCAGTTTTCCTGCTGCCGGGGACCCAAGTGGAGATTGGACGGACAGCCATCTTGCAACCTTGCATTCTAGCTATTGCAGTGTTTTTTTTAATGTTTATTTAACTTTGCACCGTAGCCATTGTAGTGGGTGTTTCATTTTGTTTTGCTTTGGTACTTTGCACCCTAGCTATTTTAGTGAGTGTTATTTTGTTTATTTATTGCATATTTGATCTATTTTTATTGCCCGTATACTTAATAAATTGCTGTTTTAAAAAGTGCCTTTGTGTTTGCCTCCCTTGGTATGGTTACTGCCTGTCATGGTTCCCAACTGGTCACAGTTAGCGAACCTGTGTAAGCCTGTTAGAATCTGGGTCCTGGTGCCCAGCCTCCACTAGTGGCGCAGTCGGCTACTAATAAAACCAAATTGAGTTCAGTGAGTATACTGTATATATTATTATTATTTATTTCATAGCAGACACCCTTATCCAGGCCGACTTACAATTGTTAAAAGATATCATATTATTTTTTACATACAATTACCCATTTATACAGTTGGGTTTTTACTGGAGCAATCTAGGTAAAGTATCTTGCCCAAGGGTACAGCAGCAGTGTCCCCCACTGGGGATTGAATTTTTAATCTCACCATTTTCAAAGATGATAATATAAGAGACAATTTCTTCTCTTTCAGTTTAAAAGGGGGATGTTTAAATAATATTACAATGCTCTTTGAAGATGCTACCTAATGGAAATGAACATAGACTGAAGGTGGTGTTCTGAAATGAAGGTTAAAAGGCTGATGGCTTGTGCTTGTAAGGTCTGTAGGTGGCACAGATGAGCTGTGGTTGTAAGATGCGGCATTACAAGCCTTTCACTTTTTTATTGCCTGCCAGGATAGCGCCCACTGTTTCCGGTTTTGAAGGGATGCTGTCCAGTAATTTTTCAGGCTGCTTTCACACATATACAGCCATTATTTCTGTATTTCTCACTTTTAATGTATTTGCTTACAATTGTAAGTCGCCCTGTAAAAGGGCGTCTGCTAAGACTTCTAATTGGGTGGTTTGTATAACAGCAAGACAGCCCTGCTTCCTTAGACCATTATGTTTTTTTTTTTTAAATCAACAAAATATGTTTAACTATTGCAGTAAAATGAAGAGGCTTGCGAACACTAATTTACAATATTTGAAAACAGTAAAATGCATTTATCATTACCTGTTCTTATCATTACAAGTCTACTATTGCCCAGATATCTTTTTGACTTGCTGATTTAATTGCTAATTGGGTAAGTGCTGCGACGACATGTTTGCGACCAGTTTCTGCATTTAAACTTCCCACACGACACAAACCTTCTCTCCTGTGTGTGATGATGAGTGTGGGTGGGTCATGTGAGTAGTCCAGACCCAATGAGAAACTATCATCATCTATGATTGCTAAGGAATAAAAAAAATTAAACATGTCTACTGGTGCCAGAATTTAATGTTGTTGGTGCTATATGAGGTAACCTGGTGCTGGAATCTAGCGCCATAGCACCAAGTTTACACCCCTGTTTATGTCTCTTCCAACCTTTAGAAAATTCAGATGTCTGTTTATCCCTGCTCTCAGTCCAAGGAAGCTGGAAACACTGTAGCATTTTGCTTTCACTATTCTGACTATGCCATATTCTTTTTCATTAATACTTTCATGGCCCATGAAGCAGTTTTTTGGGTATTTTCTTCAAGGTCATTCAGTTCTTTTTCACTTAGGGATACATGCCAACTTACACTTTTGTTTTTTGTTTTTTTTTAGGTAGATGGTAGACGTCCAGTTCATCCAGCCGCCTTTCAACAGAAAGTCCTCCAAAAAGATCTAAGCTGCCAATTTTAAGGCTGCTCAGTTATTGTATAAGGTGCTTAGAATTATGAGCTATTTTTAATTGATTTATTGTGACAAATTATGAAGGATAAGTATGTATGTGATTTAAAAATGAGATCTGCACTGTCCATAAATGATACTTATGAACAGACAAGTGTTAGACACTTGCTAGGAACCAATCAGAGATGTTGGTTTGCACACCTGGTTTTATTACATTTTTGTAATAAGTTTAGAATATCACAACATGAATTACTTACATGTATTAGATGTTTCGTTCTCCTTTGAAATAGAAAATAGAAGTTTTTGTTGGGCCGAAAAAACATGCAGGTGATCTGGCAATGTGAGAGAGGGACAGCTGCAACACCAATCAAAGCCACTATCTTCAAAGCAAACAACCTGTCAATCAAGCTGTTTAAGTAAAGAGTGACAAGTCTGGCAGGTTTGACTGTCTATATACAAAGACTGATGTAGTTTAATGATGAAGTGTTGCAGTTACACAGCTAAGAAGGGATGCATAGCGTGAAAATTGATCATGGCTGATGGTGGCTACCCAAAGGCCACTAGGTGAATCGAACATCATAGATATAAGCTGCAAAGCGGTTAAACTGCCACAATCACAAATATAAACTACACAAATAAATATTATATTGTCCTTGCAAACTTAACATTTACAAAGTCTAATTAAAAAAATATATTTGTCAACACATACCTGTGCTTCAATATGCAATGCACATAAAAAGCAGGATCAGTCTTTTCTTCGAAAAAAAGTGTAAAAAAAGAACTTGTGTACATAACAATGTGTACCATATGCAAAAAATAAATAAAGATAGGCTCCATCTATAAAAAAAAACAAAAAACAAATGCCAATTCAAATAGTGCTGTTATCAGTGTTTCAAAATCCTGTAAATGGGGGCATATTTACTCCGTTGGCTGTTGTCTCTCTCAGGCATCAATTCTTCAAATCATCAGGGACTGCGCAATAGTGGTAGCCTAGTATAGGAAAGATGTAATAAGTGTGGTACTGTAAAGAATGTAAATACAGTGCTGGAAACCAATGAATTAGACATACATAGATGCACAGTTTCATGAAAATTGCTATTAGCTAAACAAATAAATAATTAAGGGTACATCAATAATTTAGAAGCAATACACCATGTCTACATCTCCTTCAGCTCTCCCACAACTCTCAATTGTATCAGTAAGCAGGAGCTATGATTGTGGTATGTGACAAATGTATATTTTCTGTAACTCTTGGAAGGCGGAAAGGGGGTGCAAATGCACCCCTAAAAATGTACCACATGCATTTTGAAGACAAGAACGTTCTTAGTATCAAAATAAAAGTAAATCACATGTAAGGATATCCTGCAATCTTTAACCCTTTGATGCCTAGGTAGAATGATCATATTTGGGCTTGAAAATGTCCACTTTGTGTTTAGCGCTTGTAGAAAGTAATGTCTTCAATACATTTTACTCACATGGGGGTCTATTCATAAAGGGTTAACGCCTGTTGAAATGAGAAAACAGGAGTACATGATCGGATTTCGTCCCTAGCCGCCTATTTAATGGCAGTTGCTATTCATAAGAAAATTCAAATGCGTCGTTAAGCACCAACGATTTTCGTCTATGAAGGAATGTTTTTAACGAATTGAGAGAAAGGTTAACAATTACCTCATTAGCATAAAGTTTTCACTGGTCCTGAGCATCAACCTACTATTCATAAGAGTGAACGACAGCAAAATGCTGTTGATAACGGAGTTAGTGAACGCTTTCTACAGTCAAGTCTAAACTAACGACAGCCTCAGCAGACTTTTTTTGAAGACATATTTTATTACTACACTTGCTCTGTTATACAGTTTGACATACCTGTGATTAACACTTCCTATTTTGAAAAAAACAAACAAACAAAACTATAGCTTTATATGAAGGGAAATGTTTAAATATACTCACACAAGAACGAATTCTCTGGCATTTTGAAACTGCACTGTGAAGCGGAGAGCAAGTGAGACTGACAATAGACAGTTATTCTATTATTATTATTATTATTATTTTTTGCTGTGATACGCGGCTGACAGCGGTCCTTTTCTTTTTCTTTTTTTTCTTTCTTTTTTACCTGTGTTCACAATAAACAGTTTAGACAAATACTGCCTGTGTGAACCTATTTATTTTCATGGCGCGTTACAATATACAGCATACCAGTGCTGCCGATGCAGTCGGTTGGAAATTTGGTCTTTCTTGCCTGGTATTGCAAAAAACACCGATCGAGCCGAACAGTGTTCGAAAGGGAGTCTTTTTTCACGCACCACAAAACAATCCATTTTATGTACAGTGTGCAATACGGCATGAAACTTTAACGGATTCATAAACATAAACTCGCCCCTGATTGATTCCCTGCTTTAAGCAGAGTTTATTAATAATAATAATAATAATAATAATAATAATAATAATAATAATAATAATAATATTAATAATAATAATAATAATAATAATAATAATAATAATTTATTTATAATAATAATAATAATAATAATAATAATAATAATAATAATTGAGAATTTGTAAGATTAACATTTAAAGTTTTCAAAATGATTATTTAAATTTATTATTATTATTATTACTAGAATTATAGTATTATTCAAACGTACTTCTACGGTGCTTTTTGTTTAGCTTTTTTTTTTTTTTGGTCCTGCAGTTAAGAATGGAAATCTTATGTGTGCTTATGGAAATATGTTTACCAGCATTGCCAAACAAAACGAAAATACAAAGTAGTAGAATAAGCTTCTGTGACCTTGTTATCTTTCCATACCTGTTCCTAAGCAGTAGCTATGGGACTGAATGTCATACCCTATATTGCTGGGGAATCTATGTTAGTGTCTCACGCTCTGGACAGCCAACCTGCAACTATATTCCAATATATTGGCACCCACAGACATTGAAAGAGAAAAATTACCTCTAAGCATCCCATGTAAAAATACTTTCTAGTTGTGGGAGGGTGTGGGAATTCACTGGACACAAGACAAAAGTGGATTTGAACACCGCAGGGGTGCACCATTTTATTTATGCCACAAGGTGGCAATGCTGCAGAGCTCAACCTAATACCAGCAATGGTAAAAGGTTGGCCATTTGGTGGTGGCGCACATACAGGTGCCCAAAATAATAATTAAAACAAAATGCACAAAGAAAAAGGAAAATACAAATTGCTGCTCTTGCAGCATCCCCCCACCGCTACTCGTACGGCTTGGGTCTTCAGCCGAAGCTTTGCTCTTCCCTCGCTATATTCTGTGGGGTTGCCTAGGTTTCCGTCACAGAAACCGTCACTGCCAGTTTTGCTTCCCTAACCCCCAGAACGCCAGTGCCAATAAATGTTTGACAGTAGAGTCTCTGCTACACTGACCTGGGCGTGGTCTCTTTTCCAGCTAGCTGGCATTGGAGTGTTACTGTAGCAGTGTAAACAACAGTGGTGAGTGGACCGTCTGCTTGCACTTTGTTTAGTGTAGCAGAGTTACAGGGGCAGTTCTCATTAGAAAATGTTGTCAAAGATTAGGTTGAGAGATCTTGGAGAACTGCATATCTGGAGAACTCGGTATCTTCATGTCTGTCCATGGAAGCCCTATGACCTATCAGCAGTGTTATGACCGGTATTTTAAATGTTTTTGTTTAAAACCCTGTTCAAAACGGCAAAAAACTGTATGAGACATTTTACTGTCTCACTTTTTTTTTTTTACCTGCCATTCTTGATGTTGGAAAAAGTGACTATTTTAATGATAAGCATCTTTTCCTGAATAAGCTCTCCGTCTGCATCCATCATTCCCAGCCCACTCCAGTCTGTACAGCTCAGTAATCATGCCTCCACAGTACTGCCCCCAAGGGGTTTGCGCTGTACTGGAGGTGGGTATGGGTTTTCAGATTACTTGCGTTCCTGGGGAATGCTTTGGGAAACTGATTAATGATTATTTTCAGTGAAAAGAAAATGTGGAATGCAATCTAAGCATGTAAAATTATGTTAATAAAAAAGTTTACATTTCATCCAATAGGTTTTCCTCAGGAAATCTGTGAAGAGGGTATATCCTTATCAAATATTACCTTTTATTCCATTGCAATTGCAGGATGTGATGCCTACACTCATAACTTAATACAACAATCACAAAATCAGATTAAAACATAAGGTCATAAATCAGTACCAACAGAAAATGTAGTTTTGCTTCAGTAATCTATTTCATAAAGAAGAACACTCTGCAAACTTGATTTTGAAATTAAAGAGTTTATGTCCTGTGAGATAACACAGACATAAACAAACAAGATAGCTGCTTCTGCATCCAGCACTCAAAGAATATCACAGACATTTGCAGAGCTTTTTGAAATGTTATAGTAATAAAATAGTGACTTGGATCGCATTGTTGAGGAGTTTGGTGATAAAACGAGTGATCAGGAGATGATTTATTGGCATGTACGACTATGAAGAGGTATGTGAAAAATACAGCGAACAAGGGGTGGGGCAGGGCTGGAGATGCAGTACTGAGTGTCCTGTTGATATGCAGTGCCTTTTAAACCTGTTTTACTGTGAAAAAAATACTTTTAAACAGCATGTCTAAAATAAACTGCAAGTTTGAAAATAAATTGGACCTGACGCGCCTGAGACGTGTTGAATAAATGGGCCGCAAAGGGTTAATTTATCCAACCATTCTCTAAGTTTATTTTAAACACGCCACCAACAAAGGGTTAATAACACATTTCATGACAACTGGATGAGCGGTTTTTAAGATATTAATTAATAGTCATAATAGTAAGAACAAAATATTTTGCAAAACTTTACATGTATCTCTATGTGAACTGGTGTTTTGGTTTTAGTTTAGGGTTAGGGTTAGAGTTAGATTTGGGATTAGGGTTAGGGTTAAGGTTGGGGTTAGAGTTATGGTAACTTAATATTCCACTTTTTATTGCTCATGTTATGAGTAACAGAAGTTTCAATTCAGTTATTGAAGTGAATTGGTTGCCTTTTGGTTTTAAATATATTTCCCTGGGGTAATGTGATTATTTTTCTTACAACCTAGTCACTTTTTTCAGTTACAATTAATGCATTTTGGAGCTCCATAAACCTGGCTATAGAATCCTAATAACATGGACAATGGTATTAACTATGACAATATAACAATAACATCACAGTTTGAGGGCTTGGTAGTTCTATCGGAAATGAGATGTAATTTAGATAGGCAATGCAAGAGAGGAACACAAATGGCATTGATGGGCTGATAAAAAAATGCTTTAAAACAGTGATGTTATTATTATTTAAGTCATCTTATTTCTATTTTTTCCATCATGTGTAATTTTAAATTGCCATTTCTATTTTTCCTTTTATTTACAACAAAATTAGAGGTAAAAAAATCCCTTGACCCTGTCCTTTTTTATTTTGTCAAGGGTTTACAACTAACTTCCAAGTGCCATACCAGTCATTTTATGGTAATTAAAAAGGGGCTATACAAATATTTCATACAGCACACATAAAAAGAACATACCAACAATTAAATGCACATTGCATTAAAAAGGGTGTTTTTGACAACTTTGTAAGATTTTACAATGATATTACAGAAACGTTCCAGTTTCACCAACTAATCATGGTCATCCTGGTTTACAGCAGATGTAACTGGATCATTCTACTGATCATCTCTTTTTTATATATATTCCCAGGATGGTTAAATGTAATTATATGTTAAATGTTTCCAGTATCCAATTCTCTTATAGCACAAAGGGGATTCCTTAATGTGCTGTGTTAAATTTGTCCCAACATGCTACCGCTACTACTAAGTAACACTAGAACTACCGGAGTTATATGCATACCTAGAACTACCATGAGCAGTCAATTATTATTATTTTATTTTAATTTAGTAATCAGCAATTGATTTTACCCTGTTTTTCTCCCAATTTGATATATCCAAATGTATTTTAAGCTCATCTCACCGCTACCCCACCCCTGCGCTGACTCGGGAGCGGCAAAGACGAACACACGCTGTCCACCAAAGCGTGTGGCTGTCAGCCGACTGCTTTTATTTCACTCTGCAAGCCCGCCATACAGCCAACCCAGAACTACAACACAGCTCTGGGCAGCTTATAGGCAAGCCCGCAGGTGCCCGACCAGTCTACAGGGGTCGCTGGTGTGTGGTGAGCCGAGGACACCCTGGCCGACCTACACTTGTAAACTGTTTGAGTGTAGTCAAGGTGCTTGTAGTGTACAGCTCTGTTTGCTGGTCTCCTCTCCTTTGTTTATTTACAGTTCCAACCAGGCTTGATTTTTTCTTCTTCAACTCTTTTGCCAATTGCAATGAGGTAAAAAAAAATGTCGGTGGTAACATTTCACCCTTTTCCTAAATAGGGTCCCATTAGCCGAAGTACCACACTGTCACCCAGCCTTTGGTAAGCTGGGCGATTCTCATCCTTGCCCAAGTAGGGGTAGCCATTGACCAAAAATTTGGACTAAACATCCTCTGCCAGCCAAAACTTGATCCCAGATTTGTCAGGTTTGTTAGACATATATTGAGTCCACCAACACCTTGCTTTTGTTGGAAAAAGCTGCTCATCCACTGTAATGTTCTCTTTCAGTTTGTAGCCGAGAATGCTATTGTCAATGAAGCGGGTCCAAACTTCGGATGCCAGGGCAAATTTATCATTTTGAAGGCGCACACCTCTGGTCATCAAATCAAAACGCAAACATTTTATAATTTAATAAAAGCAAATCTGTGCCTTTGTCTCTGGAAAAAAGAAGGTACCCACTTACTGGACCACAAGCTACCGCTGGAGAGGCTGCCTCAGGTGCTGGTGCTACCGCTGGAGAAGCGGCTGGTACAGGTGCAGGGGTGACACAAGAAAAATGTCTGGTACAGGTGCAGGGGCTGACACATGAGAAACGTCTGCTACAGGTGCAGGGGCTGACACATGAGAAATGCCTGGTACAGGTGCAGGGGCTGACACATGAGAAATGTCTGGTACATATGCAGGGGCTGACACATGAGAAATGCCTGGTAAGGGTGCAGGGGCTGACACATGAGAAACGTCTGGTACAGGAGCATGGGCCGATACAGGTGAAGCAGCTGGTACAGATACAGGGGATGACACAGGAGTAAGTCCGGTTCTGTGTCCAGGTGTTCCCAATGGAGTGCTGCGGCGGTCTCTTTGCACACTTGGTCATGGCACTTCGCTGGCACTGTCTTTTAACTGCTGCTAGAATTTTCTCATACGCAAACCAACTCTTCACCAGAGTCAGTTTTATCACTGTCAATGGCAACAACTTTTTTGTCTCCAGATTCACTTTCAGATAAATTCTGTAGTAACTCTAAGCATTGCTCAGCAGTCATATGTCTGGCAACTTATTTTCAATTTCTCCAGTGTAATTGTGGAAGACTGAATTCCTTTGGGTAACTTCCGACATACACAGGCTGCAAACTGATCTAATCACAGTTCAGTACATCACAGTCCTAATTGATAAATACAAATAATAAAATAGAATACTGTACTTTATAAGCAAAATACAATTGTTTTCTATGTAGCGGTCAATTTGACTGGTCTGGTAGTTCTAGGTATAAGGGTATTATATCTCCTTTATTTTTGCAACCCCACGTCTCATACTTTGTCAGGATAATTAATACATATATTTAGGAAAACTCATAAACGCACAGCCCCGTATCTGCCAAACAGGAGGAGTAAATTAAATTTAACACTAGAACCGCTGAGATTTCGGACTACATACAACCGTCGCACGCGCAAAATGTGTGGCTCCATTTTAAAATGGCTTCGATATGAAAATGAAAAACAAACAATCAGATACAACTTAATATTTTTATTTATGAACATCATGCATAACATTTTCAGTGCAGAAACACCTTATTTACATTGAAAATTCAACTTTTTTCTTATTTTTTTTCAAGAAGAGCACATATACATATACATGAAAAACTGTAATAAAATAAACTTCAAGCAATAAATGATAAAACATGATAAAACATAAATAACTAGTTATAAAAATAGCATAAAACTAAAATATAACATAACTTATGCAACGTGAAAGTGTTTTGAGTGAAACAGAGTTCAAAGGCTCTGTCTGTTCAGAGTTCTATTATAGCTTTCTAAGTACAATCTACGCAGAAAACACACTTTTCAACTGTACAAGTGCATTTGCCTTTTCACAACGGACGCAGACATCAAAAGTTCTGTTTTTATTGCATTTAGCAACCTGACATTGTCTTTTATTCTGTGTGCCAGTGGGCGCAGCGCTGGCTGAAGGTTGCCAGACGGCTTTCATGTCTCTTATCAAAATGTTTCTGCCATAGCTCCAGGGCTAGCTGCAAAATTAAGTCCCTCTGAGTGATTGTGTTGCCGATGAACACCTTGTAAAAACCAAAGCGTTGATGGCTGCCAGGTCCAAAACATTATAAAAAATAGCCACAGGCCACCTGCGAGTACCACCTTTGACAGAATACAGCTGTGCCATTTGATCCAGTATATCCACACCGTACTTCGTTGCGTTGTAAAATGCAACAGGCTCTGGATTTTATTTAGCATCAGTCCCGATGGTCACTGATTTGTGCAGAGAGCTTAGAATAAGTACATTTTTATTTTTTTACACCTGTACACACTCAGGGTGGCACAGTCGTTTGCCTGAGGCAGTCCTCTGTGTATATTTTGTGACAACTGCTAATAAAATTAATAATAATAATAATAATAATAATAATAATAATAATAATAATAATAATAAAAATAATAATATGATGTGTAGAATGACTTTCATTAGTGTTTCAGCACTCGACAGGAGTATATAATACGTTCTTTCACAATGACACTGATTTTATTACAAAGCCCAGACTAAATTGTCGACTATATTGTATTGATTTCAATATGCCGCATAAACTGCGGGTCTGGCGGTTGAAGAAGCAAGTGCTTATAACTTACTCAGTTTTTACGATTTTGCAGCTGAAATACCGTATGGGTATTTAATTCAAATATTTAGTAACAATTAAGAACGCACATGCACGAGATATTCACATACCAGGATATATTTAAATTTAAATTGCAAAAGGTGTTCAAAAAGCAGCTATGGTGGTGTTAAAAAATGTACAAACAGTCAAATTGACCATCTTGGTAGTGTTAAATTAAGTTTACTTTTTTAAACTACATAAATTAATAAGTGCTTTGTTTTTTGGTTACTCAGCATTGCGACAATCAGAATTGCTACAGTGGAACATGAACTTCATAAAAAGTATGTCCAGTGAAAGATGTACAGTATTTTGAATTAAGATAATTTTCAACAGCGGTATTTGATACCAGGATTTTAAAGGACCGTCAACTAAGTGTTTGAAATATAAAGCTGCTCTGTCTTCAGCTAGATCAGTCCATTACTCAAATCTTATAGAAACAAATAAAGATAATCCTCGATTTTCTTTTTAAAACAATAGCTAAATTAACAAACCAGCAGAAGGAGCCCTCCTTGGGTGCACTATCGCCAGCAAGCAGTGATGATTTCATGAACCTTTAATAAAAAAAATCCTTGATATAAGAAATCAGATATCTAATAGTACAGGTAATTTAAGAAATCAGATATCTAATAGTACAGGCAATTTAAGAAATCAGATATCTAATAGTACAGGCAATTTAAGAAATCAGATAACTAGGCTTGTAGTACAGACGATTTAAACAAGCCGTCCTACAACACAGACAAAACTACTTCTCTGGGTCCTGCTACACCGGACTAAACCTTTGATTAGTTTTCCTTCATTAATCAGCTAGATTTCACCTTATTAATCAGCTAGATTTAGACTTAGTAAGACAAAATCCCCCCGGGTTTTGTTCTCGGACCAATTTTGTTTTACCTATACATGCTGCTCTTGGGCGATATTGTCCGTAGACATTGTAGTATTTTGGTAGACGGCAGAGAGACAGAACACACATAGATGCACGTTGAGGTAAGCAATCTGTTTATTCTCCCCCAAACCGGAACAACTACAGGAAGGTCATCAGTACTTCCTAAAACAGCGCTATCAGAGATTAACTCTTTCATTGTCCACTAGTACATCTCCCCCTTTTAGCTGAAGTAGCCTTCCTTACATACAAAGGATATATACCTTGTCATATGTATTATTTTATTTTATTCATTTATTTTCTCTGTCCCCTTATAACACAACCCCGTGAAAGGTTCAAACATTTCAACTCTTAATTCTTCTCTAGAGGTCAGGGTGGACTACCTGTGCCTCCAAGCTTCTGAGGGGATTATTCTGCCCTGTATTCAGACAGCTCTCTAACTAACTTGGGCCAAGTCCAACATATTTACAAGTTGAAAAGGAGTAGCGGCTTCGATATCCATCCCAAATGTGTCATAGTCCCAGTGTGTGGTACTTGAGGTACTCTTGCTGTGTCCCGTCAGGGAGATCTCATAGGACCTTGATGTTTCATTCTGGACAGATAACAGTACCTGTGGCTGGTGTGTTTTTGACCCATACTCACTGTCCCAGTATAAGGTCTAGCTTTTGTTGAGCTCTATGTCAGTGGTTGTACTGCTGAGCTTGTGCTTATTTTAATGCTCTGTCTTCCTCTAAAGGCTTCAAGATCTGGCCATTCTGGTTTCAGTTGGTGTGAAGGAACTGGTAAGGGAGTTCTGATCTTGATCCATTAGCAGTTGAGCCGGTGAAACGCCATGTGCCAATGGTGTCGATCTGTAGGCCATGAGTGCCTTGTGTGGATCTTCCTCCTTCTTTAGTAACACTTTTACTGTTCTCACAGCTCTCCACCTCACCGTTACTCTGAGGATATCAAGGACTACTGGTCATGTGCACAAGATCATAGTCCCTGGCAAAGTCTGCGAACTCTGCTGCTGCAAACTGGGGACAGTGTCTCTGGCAAAGATCGCCTTCACTTTTGATGACTTGAGTGGATGTTGTGGCTCGGTGTTTCTTTTGCACAAATTTCACAGTTCACAACCAGTTCTCTGATCTGTTTTCACAGGCCTGGCCACCAGATTGATTGGTGTGCTCTGGCAGTGCATTTACTTATACCTTGATGGTGATGGATCTTGTCGAGTATCTCAAATCTCGTGTTTTGGTATAACCAGCCTGTGTCCTTTTAAAAGCAAGTCACCTGCAATGTGTAGATCTGACCTCTCCTGTCAGAATTGTAAAAGGTGTTCTGGGACTGCTCTTCTAGTCGACCAGCCTTTCTTTGCAAACCTTCGTAACTGCTTGCAAATAGCATCGCATTTCTGTGCACAACGTATGTTCAAGTTTTGAGGCCATAGCTGGCAAATTTTGAAGGATGTGGTCCATGTACACCTTAACGTCAGTTTCCAGTAACTGGTCCTCTTCAGTCAGTGGTCTGTTGATAGGAGCTCTCGAGAGTGCATCCGCAGTCACCAGATTTTTTCCAGGTACATGGACAATTTTGTAATTGAAGCAGAGCAGACGTAACCTGAATCTCAGTATACGTGGTGATAAATCATCAAGGGCTCTTGATTCCAGTAGTGAGACTAATGGTTTGTGGTCTGTTCTGATTGTGAAGTCAAGACCCACTAAGTACGTACTGAGGCGCTCACAGGCCCATGTTGCTGCCAATGCCTCTTTTTCAATCTGTGCATACCAATGCTCTGTGTTAGTCAGACTCCTTGATATGAATACCACAGGTCACCAGTCACCTCATGGTTGAAGCTGACAAGACTCCTCCAAGTCCATACGAAGATGCATCAGCTGACACTCTTGTTTCCCTCTGAGGACTGTATTGCGCTAAGACTGCTGAGGAACTGAGCTCTTGCCTAGTCCTCTCGAATGCTTTTTGTTGTTGGATATCCCATGTCCACACTTTTTCACATCTCAGCAGGTCTCAGGTTTTTTAAGTTCAGGCAGGCATGGGGAGAACTTGCCTACATAATTGACCATGCCCGTAAACCTGCGGACTGCAGCATCTTTGGACTGGCATCTCCACAATAGCTTTGATCTTTTCTGGGTCAGCTTCTATCCCTCGCACACTGATATAGGGTCCTACACATTTGACCTGTTCCACTGCGAGTTGGCATTTGTCGTTCAGTGTTAAGCCTGCGAACTGGAATCTTTTCAACACTGCATGTAGTTGGTCATCATGTTCCTCACGGATTGTTCCATAAACTAATATGTCATCTACATGACAGAGTGTGCCTTCCAATCAGAAATTAGTTGTGTAATTCGTTTCTGGAAATGTTCTGGTGCCGACGATATTCCGAATGGCAGTCTGTTAAAACAATATCTGCCAAAGGGTGTAATGAACGTGGTGAGAGGAGCAGCCTTTATGAAGAGGAATCTGCCAAAACCCAGCCATTGCATCCAGCTTCGTAAAAATATTAGCTCCTTGTAACTGAACCAATGTCTGATCCACTGTAGGGAGAATGTGTCTCTCTCGGCAAACACTCCCATTTAAATGTGTAAGATCAACACATATTCTTATTTTGCCATTAGGTTTAGGCACAACGACCATGCCCGTGCACCTGACTGTGGGATCTTCAATGCATGTGATCACTCCCATCTGCTCCATTCTCTCAAGTTCTTCTTTTACTTTCACCATCAAGGGTAATGGGACTCTCCTTGGAGATGACAGGGCATATGGCTGTGCTGACTCTTTTGTACTCTCCCTGGAGTTTACTTAGCCCTGTAAAAACCTCTGGATACTGTCCCCTGAAATGTGTTGCAGTATCTTGGATAGAGTGGATTTGTTTTAAGAGCTGAAGACTCTGTATAGCTGGCAGACCTAGTAGTGGCGCCACCAGCCCTGGTACAACATATATGTCTTGCTTGACCTTTTTACCACTTTTCTCAATAAGGCCAACCTGTCCTGTCACTTGCAATGGTGTGTTGCTTGGTCCACTCTGCAGGTCTCCATGGGTTGCTTTAGAGTACATACTGTCTTGGATAGCTGTCACTGCAGCTCCTGTGTCTAGTTTAAAGTACACTTGTTTCCCATTCAAATACAACCACTGCTGCCATGTCTCAGATGAGTCTGCTGTGGACATCACACCTAGGAATACTTCTTCCGTTTGTGGGATGTCTGTACTATGTATCACTTCTAGTCGTTTTGTTGACCTACATAATGCTGCAAAATGTCCTTTTTTTCGACATCTCCAACATTCTGTGTCTTGAGCAGGGCACATGTTCAGTGGGTGTTGTGGTGATTTGCCACACCTTCCGCAGTTTGTTTTGTGGTCTTTAGTGTTTGCTCCTGAGGTCTTTTGTCTGTGTTGTTCAGGTTTCCCCCCAAAAACTGCTTTTTAAAAACTTTCACAAGGCTCTTGTCTATTAAACCTTGCTTGCTCATATATGACATTATGCTTCCCTATAATGTGTTTTTCAAATGCTTTCTTTATTGCGTCATATTTATTTTTCTCTTTGTTTATTCCCTTTGTTTATTATTTATTTATATTATGATTTAAGTTTATATTATGGCAAAGCGACGCTTATTTTGTTATTGTTTTTGCATTTTAAAAACCTTGTGAGGATGCGTGACTGATCAGCTACTGATTATTTAACTAGCTGACAGTCACGCATCCTTACTAAACTCGTGCAGACTGTGGCCGAGGGGTAATAAGATAATTAACAGCTAGTTAACCCCTCGGCCAGAATATAAAAGCCTCCAGCTGTCTGCGCAAGGGGGGAGTGTACTGAGGAGAGTATGGGAGAGCGAGCAAGGAGAGCTTAAAATCAACTGTTAAAAACAACTGCTAAGCGTGCTGGTTTACACCAGCACGATACTTATTTGTTTATTTGTTTGGTCAACGCGCCTTTTTGTTTGTAGTGTTTCGTTTTGTTTAAACTTTTTGTTTATTTATTATTTAATAAATACGCTGAGCGCCGTAGTGCTCAGTTTCACATCCGCCATTTCTTGCCTTTGGTTACTTCCTGGTCCGTGACATCACTACCCACACGTCACTGCAACAACAGCACTTGGTCACATATGATGTCCTGCGTGGGACAGACAACGCCTCCAGGAGCCTGACCAGGAAAGAAAAGTGCGTTTTTTTTGTTAGTTTTTTTCAAATAGTGTTTTTTGTGTTTGGGAAAAAAATAAATAAATAAAAATGGGAAGAAGTGGCCGAAGGAAGCAGCAGCAGCAAGTCCTTCAGGCTGAGCATCCACAGCCCAAGGCTCCACTAGCAGGGGAAGAATACCTGCTGGTTTCACCTCCACCACCACCATCTGAGGGAAAGGAGCAGGAGCTGCCTCCGCATCCCCCAAGGCGGATTGGTCCACTCTCCTCAGAGGGGATCTGGGACTGGCTGGTGGAGCCTGAGAGGGATATCGTGGAGGCCCTCCTTGCTGTGATCAACCTCCTGTGGGTGAGAGATGGGGAGCGCTGGGAGGCCTGGGAACAGAAACACCACCCAGCATCCCTCCCAGACATTGCATCCATGGTGCTCAACTACCTGGCTGCAGATATGGGACGGGCCCCGCTGCCGTCTCCAGCGCCAGAGGGAGAGGAGCCATCGCTGCCGTCTCCAGCGCCAGAGGGAGAGGAGCCATCGCTGCCTTCTCCAGCACCAGAGGGAGAGGAGCCATCGCTGCCTTCTCCAGCGCCAGAGGGAGAGGAGCCATCGCTGCCTTCTCCAGCACCAGAGGGAGAGGAGCCATCGCTGCCTTCTCCAGCGCCAGAGGGAGAGGAGCCATCGCTGCCTTCTCCAGCGCCAGAGGGAGAAGAGCCATCGCTGCCTTCTCCAGTGCCGGAGGGAGAGGAGCCATCGCTGCCGTCTCCAGCGCCGGAGGGAGAGGAGCCATCGCTGCCGTCTCCAGCACTAGGAGCAGAGCAGCAGGAGCTGCCTCTGTCTCCACCACCACCAGGAGCAGAGCAGCAGGAGCTGCCTCTGTCTCCACCACCACCAGGAGCAGAGCAGCAGGAGCTGCTTCTGTCTCCACCATCGCCAGGAGCAGAGCAGCAAGAGCTGCCTCTGCCTCCGCCACCTCCACCAGCAGAGGGTGAATGCCTCCTGGTTCTGCCTCAACCGCCGTGGGAGGACTGCTTGCCCCTCCCACCTCCACCAGCAGAGGGTGAATGCCTGCTGGTTCCGCCTCAACCGCCGTGGGAGGACTGCTTGCCGCTCCCAGCTCCACCAGCAGAGGGTGAATGCCTGCTGGTTCCGCTTCAGCCGCCGTGGGAAGGACTGCTCCTGCCCTGCCTCGCACCGCCCAGGGATGCCTGCCTCGCACCGCCCAGGGATGCCTGCCTCGCTTCGCCCAAGGCTGCCTGCCTCGCTTCGCATCGCCCAAGGATGCCTGTTGCTCCGCATCGCCTGGGGCTGCCTGTTGCTCCGCATCGCCTGGGGCTGCCTGTTGCTCCGCATCGCCTGGGGCTGCCTGTTGCTCCGCATCGCCTGGGGCTGCCTGTTGCGCCGCATCGCCTGGAGAGCCACCAGTTACAGGGAATGAGGGAGAAGTGGAGCTCCCGCTGCCGCCTCCATGGCCAGGGGCAATACTGTGGCTGGAGCCCCATGAATGGGAGCTGCCGGCCACGGAAAAGGGGGGGGTGGTCAGGAGCCCAGCTCCCCCAGCCGCACTTTCGTGGCAGGAAATACTGTGGCTGGAGCCCCATGAAGGGCAGCTGCCAGCCATGAAGAAGGGGGGGAGGTCAGGAGACCAGCTCCCCCCGCAGCAATTTCGCTGCAGGAGAAAGGGTGGCCGGAGCCCCACAGAGGGGAGCTGTCGGCCATGAAGAAGGGGGGGCAGGTCTGGAGACCACCCCCAAAAATTTTTTGGCCAGAGGAGCCGGCCGGTGCACGGGCCATTGGAACGCTACGGCTGTTTGGGTGGGAGGAGGACATCCCACCGTGTCCACCACCTTTGGTCCGTTGCTGCCCCTGTTCCTGCGCCGGGACTGCTAACCGGGACTTTGGGGACTAAGGGGGGAGGTGGCCGAAAAGGCCATGTGTGCTGCGCACAAGGGGGGGCATGTGTGGCGGAGTGTCCCGCCCCTATGTATTATTATGTATTATTATTTGTATTATTTGTATTCGTCTTTTATTATATTTAAAAACCCCGTGAGGATGCATGGCTGATCAGCTACTGATTATTTAACTAGCTGACAGTCATGCATCCTTACCAAACGCGTGCAGACTCTGGCCGAGGGATAATAAGATAATTAACAACTAGTTAATCCCTCAGCCAGAGTATATAAACCTGCAGCTCTCTGCACTCGGGGTGGAGTGTAGAGAGGAGAGTATGGGGAGCGGAGAGAAAGGACAGTTAAAAACAATTGCTAAAACTTACTTGTTTGTTTATTTGTTTGGCCCTCGCGCCTTTTTGTTTTGTTGTTTGTTTAAATATTTTATTTTTGTTTTGTTTATTAATAAATACGCTGAGTGCAATAGCATTCAGCTTCACCCGCCCATCCACTGTTTTGGTGTCAGTTACTTCCTGGTCCGTGACGTCATCCACCTCGCCACTGCGAGCCAGACTGCCACAGATGCACATAATCAGAATGGCTAAACAAATAATCCATAAGACTGTTTATTTTATTTTTGAATGGCGTTAACACACAACCCAATACATTACTCTGCTATTAACTTGCTCAGCACGCTGATACAGTTTTGTACTTGAAAAAAATAAAAATACAATAGCAAAACCGGGACAATGAACAATTGTACTGTTTCCGACCAGGACAAAAAAATTATTCTGAAAACCGTGACAATCTCAATTTTCCTAGGCGTTCTGGTAACCTGAATGCAGTTCCCCGAGATAATTTTTAGTTTTTTTTTGCTTTACTTGTTTCCTCAGAATATAAACTAAACCGCAAAATGTTTACTTCCTAGTCAGGTTACCTTGTATAGTTCATTTCCTATGTGCAAAAGGACTGAGTCCAGCAGTTGTTCACATTGAGGTTTAGCAGTATGAACACAGCGACACTGATACAATTAAAATACAAATGAAACTTATATAAATGTGTACTTACCATGCTCAATCCTGGAAGATCCTGGAAGCAGCAACATTCAGATAATGCAGTACTAACATTCAATGCCGCCAACGTATTTTCGGTGCTTAAAACTCCACCACCGTCAGAAACACAGTTCGGTGCTTTTACTGATTTTTCCCCTCTGACATCTGGCTTCAACCAAACTTATCTGCTTCTGTTTTCTCATTACTACCACTAAATAAACAGTACAATCCTATAAGCTTAAAATGTAAAAAAGTATGGATGCTGAATAGTATATACAGTATATTCTTCAAAATAGTTTGCAATTTAAATATCTGCAGTTAGTACCATATGCAAATTTGAGTCCTGTTATTTTATCTGAAGGCATAGATTTGGGGTCTGGGCCCTGGGGCACTTGGTATAGCTGTTCAACCCTAAGAACCAAAGATGCCTTCAGTTCCTGTGCAGCTAGACAACTTTGAAAATTGTCTGTGATATTGGAAGGTTGTAAGAATCACATAACATTGCATGAATCCTGGGTTTAACAAGCCAATTTGCTCAAGGTGCTATATTTCTACCATTGTGTCATGTTTTAGGAATGCAACCTTTCTTTAGAAGTGAATATCTGTGTAGCTGTGCCATCCACTCTTAACACTGCTGCAGTTGTGTCTAGTTGAAATTGCCTGATTCAAATATCATGGAGGTGTCTTAATTACATTTTAGGCTTGTTGATATTTTGTGTAGATTTCAAAGATTGTGTTATATTGGTGGAGTGATAACATTTACCACATTCATATTCACAAAGTATTTACCACCGTTAGTTCTGTAACATTAGCAGTTTGTTTTTTTGTTTTACAAAAAAATTGTGCAAAAGCTTTGTAATAGTCTTCTGTTGTTAGAAATGGACTATTTCAATGTTTTGGTAAAAATTGTTCAGTGATAAATGTCATTTTTGTTTTTTTGTTTGAAACACTTTATTTACAAACACAAGTCAAAAAATGCAACACAGACATAGTAAACATTCACAGTCAATAGTAATATGTGCACAGCCTCATGCACAATGGTGAATTCACACATTTCAGTTTAAACATAGAAAACATAGAAAATCAGCATTGCATAACACCAGTTTACACAGTGACAATTCACAGACAAAAATATATAATTCAGTTTTATGTTAACAAAGCAGCAGACACTTAGGTGTTTTTTGTAATTAATATATATTTTTTTTGTTAACCTTTAAAGCCACAGATGCCCACAGAACACATAATGTACCTCTGACCAGACACTCATTCCAGTGGGAGGGAATCACAAAAATGGTGGCAGGTCAAAAGTGCATACACTCCAGTTACTGCTGATGGAAGACTTCAAAATTCACTGTTTTACAAACTTGAAAAGAAATCACAATTTGGGCGCAACTTGGTAGAGGACTTGGACAGTCTTGTTGATTATTTTTCAGTTTTTCAATTCTCACGCATCTGACTGAAAACCATGGTAGTCCCCCTACAAAAACAAAATAATAAAATACTTTAGTTGTAAATTCTTTGATTACTAAATTCTTAGTGTTCCTCATAATATGATAAATGTAAAATTTGCAGGATATAATAACAGCAACATAGGAAGTGGAATTCCATAGGTGGTGCATATAGTGTCTGCATAACCTTTGGATGGAGGAAAACTACCTTTAAAACTCGTACATGTATGACTGGGTTACTTGAAAATTGGTACAGTAGAGTCTTTCAAAATTTAGCTTACAAGGATAACGTCTTTGAGGTAAGCGTGGTTCAGGTAACAGCAGCAAATTAGATTACAACATAAATTAATTGTACAGTGCATACAAATTGTGATGATACAATTCTGGTTAAATAATTATACAAATTATACAATGTTGAGCTACACACAGGTAGGATTTGTATTGTTTTAGCTACAGTTGTATGTACGGTGAGTAAACCTTTACACAAGATAGCGTATGTGCTTGTATGCAGGACTAGAAATCCTCCTACAAGGCTTCAGTATAGTTTCTAGCAATTTCATTATCACAACTTACCAAGTACTACAGTCATAAATATTTTAGCCTCCAGTTCTTGCATTTCCACTTATCTTCAGTCATAAAGGCATTTATATCCCAATAGGTGCATGGGCTAATATATGAAACCAAAGAACAAAACTGCATTTTCGAAAACTGTGTACCCAAGCCCATGCACTTGTTATACAGTTAAGACGTAAGCAGTTCTTATATGTATTGCAGCAATACTTAGACTTAAATTGTTATTTTTAAATGTACCTGTGGTGGCATCTCATAAACATCATTGTCAGGATCCATTGGAATGTCTCCTGTGTTCTCCATCAACCCTTCCTGGGAGAGAATATCTTCACCCTGTCATAAAAACACCAAATCACTCAATTATTTCCATCTTGCATTTTTCAAGACATCTGGTACACACTTTCATTGTACAATAGATGAAAGATGTTTTGGATAGACAAAATGAGACCGTAGAAATTATCATATACCAGTGTTGTACCAGAAGTATGTATTGTCAATTTTGCAAAAAATACAATGTTTTTTTTAAATCAAATGGAGAAGCCATACAGAGGGATATCAAGGATGTGTTTTCATTTTTTGTCCTAGCAGCACAGTTATAGTCATTGTGTCCAAGTGGTGTTGCTATACACTGTGGTGTTACTAAACTGAGTTGGATTAAACAAATCCATTAAATAAAAACATATAAAGGAATTCATCTGGATTTCCCACAGACATTTATTATGGTAACAACTTACTACATCTCTTCCATTCACAATGCATTTAGCCATAATGTAAAATTGGGTTACATTACCATTGCTATGGTACTGAATCCATGTCTCATTTATGTAAAATGAATGTACCTGTATTTTAAGCTTAGACTTTATCTGCTGCAACAAATAACATTTCATGTGGTACCTTAAACAGGTCAGTAGTCCTACTTCCTGTTCTCCTGTGTCTATGATGCTGCATTACCTTTAACGATACCTTTAGCGAGAGAACAGACATGTGAAGCATGTCTTGTTCATGCCCAGACCGCAAGTTAAAGTAACATGAGAGAGAATCAAAAAAATAATCCAGTAAATCATGATATCAAAATACATATGTATAAATGGACATGTAACTAAACCCAGGTCATTGATTGAATTAGATGGTGTGAGAGGGGACGAACTGGTGCTAACTCTCTAGTGCATTCGAGTCAGCTGCAGGAAAGGGCTGTGTGTGCTCTTAGGTAGCTATTGGGCGAAGCTCAGCAGAAATACCCTGTGGTCTGTCTTCTGTCAGCGGATCCCCTTTTACAGAGGATAAGAATAAAAAAACTATGCAAGCTAGGAGTAAATACTTTGTGTCACTTTAACTGGAAGTGTACTGTTACATTATCAATATTTATGGGCATGATGCAGTTATGGGGTTGCATTTATGCTGGGAGTAAAATGCTTTTAATCTGTTGTGATATATTTTCTTGCTAAAGTGTGACTTTTGCATGTCCTGTTTGTACTTGTGTGATTGTTGTAAAAGCATAGTTTGAAAGGTAACTAGGAGTTAATTTGATTAACTCACCACAGCATGTAGCCATAAGGAGACTGCTATTTTAGTTAACTCGCCATAGCCTGCAACCATAGGTGAAGTAACTATTTTTAGTTAGTTTCCCTCCCCACCCTCTGTGGGTAAGAACATGAGTATATAAGGCTCTTGAGTATGGTAACAATTCACCGTTCAGACTCCAGACATGCAGCAGAAAGAAGCAATCTCCTCCATGCCACCTGGAAGGAGTAATATATTTTCGTTATGTATGCTTATGGCTTAATATACTATTTTGTTATATTAGAAATAAACAATAAAGACTAATAATAAAGTTAACTTTGCATCTTTGTGTGATGTGTTGTTTATTCTCTGTCACCACTGGGCAAAACCCTTAGAATTTTACAGTAGTTTGTGAGATTTTTAGTTTATCATCTTAAATTTTACCCCATTGTGTTTAGATGTCAGTTGTGGACACATGTCACATGACTGGAAGAAAAAAGAAAAAACAGATAGCTTGGGCAGTCTTGTTTGCGTAACCTGCTGGTAGTGTCATCGTTATTCCAGAGGGATGGCAATAATCAGCCAACCCTGTACACACCACTGACTTCACACCCAGAAGAATATTTAATCTGGCCTATAGGACATTTTACTGGTGAAAACTTCAAACAGATTTTCTTTATTTACAAGTAAAAATAACATATGGCCCTGTTACAATATCCTTAATATGTTTTGTATGCTTCATACTGCAAGTTACATCAGTGAGAAATTTTAATCCACTACAAATAGAATTTCCTTTTTGAACTGGAGCACTCACCAGGGGCTAATCAAATTATCTTCAAAGGCATTTATGCAATAGTTCTGTACTGAATTGCAATCATACCAGTTGTTAACCATATCTCACTCATGTGAGTTATTTGTGAATTTAACCCAATGAATCTGCTCACTACAACTTTGTCAAACAAGACTTTCCTTCATCAACTAAAATGCCAAAAAGTCCAGTGAGTTGTTTGTTTTTAGGACCATGAATTTCCAAGTTTTTAAACCTGTAAACACACAAATAAAAACTTGGAAATTCATGTTCATAAATCTTCTAACCCCATTAATGAGCAGTTTACTTGCACTACCAAGGGAAATGTGTACTGTTCATCTGAAAAAAGTGCAGCTTGCTACATATTGGAGAGATTAAAAGATGTTTAGCAGATCACTTTGTAGAACACCTCAGAAGCATTAAGGTCAAATCCACCTTGGTCACCTGTAGCTATACATTTTAATACTGATGGACATTCTATTGCTGATGTTACTGTCCGAGGAATTTAGAAATGCTACGGAACACACACGGCCAGAACGCAGAAAAAACACAAGCTGATTTTCAAACTGTGCACTTCTGAACCTTTTCGGATGAACATTCTACCAAGAAGCCCCACAAACAAGTCACTGGAAACCTCCTAAATATTTTTTTATTTATGTTATACGCTGTGCACCTTTACTATTACTTTCAAGGTTTTTTTTTATACATATGTTACGGGGTAACCCCTAAACTGGGCAATTTGTGAATTGCCCGGTCAAAGTCCGAAATGAATCACAAAGATCTTTAATTCTGGGTTTTACCCACAATTGCCCAGTCAAAGTCTAAAATCAATGTCAAAGGTCTTTCATTTTATGTTTTCAGGGGACAGAGACAGAGCTACGATTAAAGAGTTTGTCTGACCCGCCTACCTGAGTAGCATCACTCACTCATCTCATTCATAAAAACTACACAAGTCCAGTTTCAGAAAATAGGCATATATTTAAACTTGTATTTTTATTGACGACATGACTGTATAAAATATTTAATGAGATATACAAGACTAGTTTATTATAAACAAAGTATTAAAATCTAGATATGTATTATGTGCTTAACTTACACTCTCAGTCACTCCACTAAGTACTCTCCAACTGTTTAGATCGCTTGTCATAAACTCTGTCAAACGTGAATCAGCTTGAAATGTATTTGTTTACGACTGTAAGTCGCCCTGGATAAGGGCGTCTGCTATAAATAAATAATAATAATAATAATAATAATAATAATAATAATAATAATAATGTTCCACCCAGTAACTGCATCCATCTCTCTGATTGGACAGTTTAATACAACTCCTTATTATTATTGGTTGTTATTACGTTAATAATACTACCCTTTTTATAATAGAACTTGAAGCAGCCTATTATAGCGCTAGGGGGAGGGATTTGGTAATTACATTTAAGCAGCTAGGGATTTAGTTTTGTTCAGCAGCAAATCTCCAAGCACCCAGACCCTGAGACCGAATGGAAAAGCCATGGTCTCCGGGGAAGTAATAAGTTATTTTAATTTTTATTTCGAGCTTTTTCCAAAGACTGCAGGCAATCTGCGAATGGTAACATGTTCAGTAACTGTATTATCTTTGCTGTCGAAATGTGCTTTAACCAACAACAGCTTTCCATGTATTCAGAAATGTGTAATTCATGTTGAGGTATGTAGTGATGAGTATTTGATGTTTGGAAAGGAGTACCTGAAAATGGATGGGACATGCAATATGTGAAACCCTACATGTTAGATAACACTCTCCTTTAAATTTCACTCAGAAGGCGCCAGTGAAATAGAAAAGGAATCTTCTGTAGTACTGTATGGTATATTGCTGCTCCATGTATACTGTGGTACACAAAGCAGTGTTTTATGTTTCTTGGAAGCATAAAATCCACGCATTACAATCCACTTCTGCTTTATGTACTTCATTGAACTGCAGAAATCTGCAATTGTATCTAAACATTTCAATGTCATAATTGGCTTCCAGCCATAAGATTATGTTAGCAAGAATTCTTACTGAACTGTTAAGTTTGAAAGAAGAATGGGTAACAGTGCAAAAATAAAATGAATAATACTACAGAAAATGCAGTGACTCCTTTTGCCATGTGAAGCAGTGTAGTTCATACAAGAAAGCCAATGTTGTGGATTCCAATATTAGAGATTGGAGAAATATGGCTTGTGGAAGGTCCCAACTAATTAATTAGCTCTACTGTATTCTGAGTTAATTGGTTTTATTTAGAACACCGGTGAAATAATGAGCTTGACAGCAAAGATTGTGGGAATGCAGTTACTGAACATGTTTCCAATCACAATGACTTCCGTATGGCCAGCCTTTGGGGAGAATTTATCATGTGCTTAGTGATGTCATTGCCCATGTGTGGCAATGTGCCCCGCCCCTGTGTGCATTTGTGTGTTTGTTGTATGTAGTGTGTAAATGTTGGTGTATTGTAATTGGTGCACAGGATATAAATGGGTCTGTGTAGTACGAGTTATTTAAAATATAGTTGTATTTAGGCACGAGGATTGCACAAACACTTTACATGCATTTAAAGTACGTAATAATCTGTGAGCACGGGATTGCACAAATGAGTTCACGTGCTGGGATTCAAGTGAATAATTAATTAGTAATTGAATCCCGGCAAAACAGTATATATAGATGCACATTTCACTCACTTGGGGTTGTGTGTTCGGTGAGTGGAGAACGGGTGTGGAGAAGGAGAAAATAAAAAATAAACAAAAAATAACTGTTACTTGTTTTGACTTACCGTGTTTGTTTGTCTGTTCGTCCACTGTTCGTTTAAGTGTTTGTCTGTTTTGTTTGTCTATTTATTTTGGCCTCAAGTGCCGTGTGCTGTTTTTTTGTTTAAATCTTTTATTTGTTTAATAAACCTACTGAGCGCAGCCATTGCGTCTCAGTTTCTGCAAGTACTGCCTGTCTGTGTGTTTCTTTCTGGCCTGACGTCACCCCTACAGCCAGCCTGTCACACCATGTCATTGATGATGTCATATATAATGTTATGATGTCATATGTGAAGTGTGACAGGAAACATACACATAAGGGTGCAGAGTTAAGTTTGCGTGGCTACCTTAACTTGCAATTTCCTAACCTTTTGGACATTTGCAAACAAACCTTAACGTTACTTAACGTTACGTAACGTAACTTAACGTTACTTAACGTTACGTAACGTAACTAAGTTTTTGCCATTGAATATATATATTACATTGTATAGAAAAACAATTAAAAGTAATACAAAGTTATACCGTAACAATGTTACTGTAGCCGACTGGTCGGTGAAAGAAAACCACTTCCAGACAGATGTCTGTAAAACCAATCCAGGTAACGTTTATTGTTGAGTCTCCCGGATACAGTAACTTGATCATGCCTTTTCCTATTATACAAACAGGAATGTGAAATAATATTCTTGCAAGTTTGAAGTTGCCAAAGTAACACACTGAATACACGCTTGTACTACAACAAGGACTTCCCCATAACTCCACAATTCCTGCAAGCACTTTGGCTAGGGGTCTACCTAAATTATGATTTTGTGGAAATCTGGAAATAGAGGGGTCACCGTGAAATTCACTTCTTTTAGGGGCCAATACATACAGGACAAATATGGTGAGAAAAAAAAAAAAGAAACCTTGTTTAAATGAACTAGTGCACAACGCAAGTGACGCAAACTACGTGTCTTCCTTCTGTACAGAGGCTTTTTTTTATTCCTTCGCCGTCCTTTGTGCATTGCACTTAGGCAAAAAAAACAACCTACCTTAGACAAATAACATTTACAAAAAAATACTCCAAAGCTGTTAACGTTCTCGTTTACTGTTCAAATGACAACAATGTTTTAATCAGCCTATCAGTGCGTCTGTATTGGCTTGTCTGTGACCTGTACTGTATAGTAAGGGGTGGGACAAAGTCAGTGCTGCAATGTTTTGATTTAGGTTGCTAAAATCTAGTTTTCAGCATTGGAGGTAAAATACCAGAAATGGATGACAAAGCAAAAAAACAAAAGTATATTTCAGCTGATGATTGTGTCAAGATATTTCTCAAATAAACTGTACATGCAGATGGAGATAACTGTTTTGCACATCTTGTAATGTGTTTTTGGAGAAAATACGATGATAGCTATTTAGCTTCAGAATCACACATTAAACGAAAGGTTACTACAGAGGCCTCTGAACAGAACGTAAGATAAACAGCTTTCAGAAAACAAACTGGAAAGTCAGCGCAGACAAAAAGTATTCCTGTCGGTTGTAGCCAAGTTAAATCAGTACTACAGGTACGATCCAGCACAGCCACCTCGCTTCAATCAACCTACTGCTTACTTTTTAAACGCAGTTAGAATTTTAGACCCGAATAGGCATGTTTTCTTTGTTTTGACTAGGTACTAGTAAAATTAATTATTGGATGGGACAAATAACATGACAACGAAAGTGCTGCATATATTGCCTTTATTAAAGTATGCCAGATGCCCTCGGGGGTAACGGAGTTTTGGAACTGTTTCTAATCGATTTCCACATCAGTATAACTTGGCAAAGCTTTGCCTTACACTTCCAACCAATTCAGTGGATGCAGACGTGCAGTCTCAATGTATGGGCAAGTCCACACCAGACAGAGAATGTCGGCAGCAACTGCTGGGGGATGTTGCATGCTTGCCTTTAACAAATTATAGCACTCTGTTTTAGTAAGGAAGCAAGTACCACTATTTTTAGGCTTTTATAGTGCTCTGAAATATTGTCTACTTAGGTTTTTTTAATGTTTAAACAGGTCTGTGAAACGTCTGCGAAATCCTAATTTTATTCCACACCTACCCGCGAAAAATACGTAAATTTACCGCGATTTAAGTAGACCCCTAACTATGGCACACATCATCACTCTCTTAAAGCTACAGCAGCTCATTTATAAATCAGTAATACAACTATAACTAGGGAACCTAGTTCTCTGCAAAAAAAAAACGATAACAAAATCAGCGTTATTCCGCAATTAAAATAAAAGGCTAAAATTGAGTCGTCGTCATCCCCACGTCACATTATAAGATACAAACAGTACTATTAAATAACAGTTAACACAGGAAGTATGTATTGGTACACTTTCAAATTCAAAGGACGTTACAAGCTCACCAGGAGTGCCAACAATCAATAATATAAACAAATATACAATTTTACTGGTACTTTAAACATTACAAATATGTCTGTGTAGTAATAATAAAAACCAAAAATTAGTATTCATATTAGTTTATCTCGAGTTAGTCTTTGTCACCTGAATGGCTATTGCCAAACTCATTTAACCGATCTTTGGGGTTGATTTTTATTGTTTTCGTCATCTTTAAACAGCTTGTTGAGTAGTAAAAACGCACTGGATACTGAAGTAAACTGCAACTACGTTTCAGCATGAATGTGACACTGACAGTGCGCCTCGTTCAACCAGTAAAATTACCTGTGTTGATGATTATACATGATAAGTGTATTGATTTGGTTATCAAACAATCAAAAAAAGCCTTGCATGTTTTTTGCCCCGCCCCAAGTGTAAAACAAAAAATTCTTCGACAGCATAGAAAAAAGTGTTTTTCCACGTTATTCCGCAGCAAATAAATTCCTAGGATCCCTGACTATAATACACACTTGGGGAGATTTTTAAAAGGTCGTACATTATAACTCCAGTGTCCATCTTCCCAGCTATAGTAGATTCGGGTATAATGTTTACCGTTGGGATTTTGGGGATGATTTAATTGCGCAGCATCTTCCCTCGTTGGGTGATGAGCTGATACTATCTCTTAAGCCAAAGAAGCAGACGTGGTAATTTAAGACGTCATCATAATGAAAAACAGTACATGTAGCGTGAGTTTTGTACTAAAGGAGGGCCAGCTGCTGCAGGGAAAACTGAACTTATTTATCAAACTGACCATTTTAAGAACGGTGACAGCAGAACACACAGAAATACAGCAAAATGTAAATAAGTGTATTGCTGAAAAAAAACAAAACATTGAGGGAATTAAAAATGAAATGTACTACAGCTTACTTGATTGCAGTAGATTCACTAAACTTAACTTTCAGATTGTGGTAATGATAAAGAATGGTTTGGAAATATTTCAAATATATGATATTGTGTTTACTGGGGTTTATTTTATATGGTAAATAAAAACATAACATAAAAAAGTTTAGGAAAGTGAAAATGCCATTTGGCCCATCAAAGCTTGTCCCTTGTTAACACACCTTTCTCCCTTAAATGGGGGGGGGGGGGGGGGGGGGGGGGGGGGGCACAGCACTAATTTAAAAGCACAGCATCTAGTCTTCTTTTAAATGTTCCCAGTGTTTCAGATCCTACTACTTCACCTGGTAGGCTATTCCATGCATATAACTCTTAGTGTAAAATAATGCTTCCTACCTTCTGTTCTAAACCTTCCAGTTATGCCCCCTTGTTCTTCTCTCTGTACTAAATGTTAAGTAGTGTCTTTGGTTAACTTTATTTATACCATTTCTGTAACCCTGAGTGTGGTTCAGGGGGCAGGAGCTAGGGTTCCTCCCCCGTTCTGTCCCGCTAATAATATCTGTCAATCTCCCTATTTAAACCTCAAGTCATGCCCTTATTCTCTGTCTTGCTTTTTTCGTTTCCTTCCTCCTCCACTATGCTGCTCCACCTCTGCAATGGTTTCCCTCTGGGGGCAAGTAAAGCTCACTTCCCAACCTTAGTGGCCCAGCCACGCTGGCCTGGTCCTCTGCCAAGGGGAAACCTTGTGCTCTTTCCTAACTCAGAAAGCACTTCTCTCCTATTTTAAATTCCAGAGGTTCTTCCTCCACTCAGTTCTTGCTCCTGTTCCGTGAAATGATTCTAAAGATTTCAATCAAGTCTCCTCTTTCCCTTCTTTTTTCTAGGCTGAAGATATTTAATTATTTTAACCTGGCCTCATAGCTCATGTCTTTAAGTCCTGGGATCAGCCTAGTTGCCTTCTCTGTACCTTCTCGAGTGCAATTATGTATTTTTTATAGTGAGGTGACCAAAACTGCACACAGTATTCTAGGTGGGGTCTAACTAGGGCATTGAATAATCTTAGCATAACCTCGCTAGACTTGTATTCCATGCTTTTTGCAATATAGCCTAACATTTTATTTGACTTTTTAATTGCCTCATCACATTGGCGAGATACATTTAATGATGACTCCACTATAACCCAGACATACTTTTCAAAGTCCTCGTCCCTTATTTCCATCCCGTTCATTTTATTCTTATGGTATGGATTATTATGCAAAATATGCAATACTTTACATTTATTAACATTAAAATTAATTTGCCACAAGTTTGCCCAGTTACAGAGGTCCAAATCCCTTTGAATTAGCTGGGCTGCGGTTTCAGAGTCTACTACTCCATCAATTTTGGTATGATCTGCAAATGTAACAATCTTGCAATGTGCGTCTCGGTCCAAATCACTTATATAAATGAGGAACAGTAATAACAGAACGTACTCACTGAAATTTAACATACGAGCTGTCTGTGTTACATGCTCTTGGATCAGGACTTCACTAACTAACAAACACTAAGTATGCGAACTGCAGCACCGATTCCATATAAAATACTTGCAAAATATCTAAAATAGAAGCATGCTGAATTCATTGCAGTCATCAGCTGCATAGATAACCATTCAGCAGAATATGGCAACAAACATTTAGTTACTGTTTTAGTATCACTTCAGTGTCTTAACAAGTTGTTGTATTTTAAGCAGTTGAATATGGTAGCAACCAACTTCCTCCTAAAGTGGTACCCTATAATTGGATTTGGTGACCAATTTCTTTTATTATTAAATTTTAGGATATGTGCGGGAGGGTTTAGTCTCTCAAAACGTGAATGGTGGATTGATCACGTCAATCAAATGGTGAATGACTGATGCCTATAGGCCTATAGGATTTCTCTGTGTTGTTCAGTCTGGAATCCAGTAAGTCAAACAAACAAACTGAAGAGTTTTATATTTCGGATCGTGGTTTGATTTGAGCAAATCCTGATGGCTACAACATTTAGCAGACCCACAGGAGATATTTTTGTCAAATTTTATTTTCAACAGTTATTTGCAGAACTAATCCATTGTTATTGATTGCTGTGTACTGTGTCCCAGGCTATGCTGCACCATCCGCAGTAATAATAATATTATAAAATATGTCGGTGCCCTAAAGGCTGCGAGTGAGTAATCGCTTACAAAATTTTAGGACATGTGTAGGGGGATTTAGTCTTCACCTATATTGCTACAGTAAAAACCCAACTATATAAATGGGTAATTGTATGTAAAAAATAATATAATTGTATATAAAAATAATGTGAAAATTGTAACAATTGTAAGTTGCCCTGGATTAGAGTGTCTGCTAAGAAATATATAATATTTAACAATTATTCCTATTTGCTTTATTGACCACAAACAATATGGCTGTGAAGCAAATAAACACAAAAACAGACTGCAAGAATGAAATGCAATTAGGATCAGCAATGAGCAATTAATGTAATTCACGTCTGTTTGAAATAAAAATGAAGTGAAACAGAATCAGGCTCAGTCAAGATATGAAGGTAAAAACAAGTGACATTGTTTAGAAATTAACATCTTTTTCTAAGTTTAATTAGGAAACAGAATCGGCTTAAAAGGGAGTTTAAAGGGACGTCATGTGATCAAAAATAAAACCTGAAAACTTCAAGCCCTAAGTAGATCATAACACATGCCTATGTCTGGTGTCATCAAATTGTGTGATTTCCTTTAACAGCTCAGTCAATTAAGTTTTAATTTTGTTAAAAGGTTATGAGAAAAGACTTTCATTACCCCAACCAACCAGGGACAAAAGCTCCTATGCACAAGTTTAATCACAATCAGAAACGTGGTTCCAAGGATACAGGTAAAGATGTAAAATATGGATGAGAGGTGAGGAAGTTGTATGCCTCTTACTCAGCTATTGACACAATCCAGCTATTGCTGCAGCACAAGGTAATAGGTCAGAGTATAATGATAAAGTAAAAAATAGGCCATTTTATATTAGCTAATTCAAGGTCTTCAGCTTTAAGTCAATTCACATTGGTTCTATGTTCTAGGCTGTTAACAATCTAAAAAGGTTGGCCACATAAAGCAGAAGATATACCATATGGTCTTTCAGCCCTCCCCAGGATACACAGAATATTCTGCTTCAGATTGAAAGGGATAGTTTCAGAATGCAATAGAAAACAGTTTTCAGAGTATATTTTGTTTCGGTTTGAACATTACTGAAAAAACAATATAGTTTCCCTGTTGAATCTAAAGCATCTTCCAGCAGCTTCTATTTTACGATTCAGAACAGCAGACTTCCAGTGACGAATTGTAATTTCAAATTAATTGCTTTTTCTTTGAAAAAAATTGACAAGTATGTTTTACTAATCATTTTAATTTGTATGGCTAGTATCAGGATACTAACTGGAATAGTTCTTGCTGCTGCACCTTCAAAATGATTAGTCTGCCAGCAATTAAGAATTTATAGAGATTACCTTGCTGCTTATCATTCAGTTTGAGGTTTGACAATCATTTTGGGGAAGTTCACGAGAGATATTGGAAATAGACTTATCCTAATGTGTTCACATTTATCCAAGGTACATGAGTACAAGATGCATTTTGTGGTCATTACAAGGCAGTTGCTTAATGGTAGTTCGGCATGGTATTGGGCCCGGGAGTTCATTCTAAACCAGCGTTAATTCAATTAATTTGTGCTGACTAATACCTACAGTGGCTCTCAAATGTATTCACCCCCTTGGTATTTGTGTAAACACCCACACAGTAAGTATAATATGTATCTTGCTCCTTTACTTCAGAGTTGGTGATGATGAATATGTATTCCCCAGTTATTATATTTGGAATATGCACGCCTGCTTCTCGTTCTTTGAAAATATATGGGTAAATTGCTGTGTATTTCCATATACAGTAACAAGTAAAAGTTTTAAATAGCAACGGTGTTGGTTTACATTCACAGAGAGCAGATTACATTTACTTCATTTCGGGCCAGTACTATTTACAAATTTTATAAATGCCATAAGAATTAATTCTTACCGGTTATATTCTGAATTAAATGTACATACAGCAAGACATTGCACCCTTTTATGGGAGGATTAAAACCAGATTAAAAAAGTACAAGAACACTGGCAGTGAGACTGCTTCTGTTATGTTCTGCCAAATTGTCGTTCTCTCTCAGGTCTCCATTTGTGTTCCTACCAGTTACGAGGTAACCTGGCTGCATTGCTTATTTTTTCTTTTTTCTTTGGTCAACGGTACTGTTTGTTTTTAAATATCATGTTCCCAATATGTTGTAGGATGAGATTCTCTGGACTCCACTGGAGTAACATGTATGTTTTATTTAAAAAGGTTTTATTAATTTTAAATTTGTATATTTTTGTTGTACTGGTGGCTTGTTTTAATTTAATTCGAGTGTTGGTGTAAACATTATTTCCCTCCTTTCAGGACATGAACGTCATCTAGTCACTGTTTCTTACTGACTTTTTTATGGGTTGTCAGTGGAGGACTGGGCAGAGGAGGCTCAAGCTTCTATTCAGACTCAACATATGTCCCGCACAGAACAGGCACTGCTTGTCTGTGAAGCCTGAGCTGAGATTAAGTATCGGGCCTGTGATGAATAGGACAATCCGGAGAAAATTATTGAGCCTTTGACTGATCTTTATGGATGCTCACAGTCTTATGAAGGGCTATATAAACAGTTTTTTGAAAGAAAGCAGATGGAGGGTGAATCCGTAAATTAACTTGTGCATGCCTTAACCCTTAGCGGTTCATTTATTCAGCGCGTCAGGTCGAATTTATTTTCACACACGCAGTTTATTTTAGATGCACTGTTTAAAAGTAATTTTTTTCACAGTAAAACAGGTTTAAAAGGCACTGCATATCAACAGGACACTCAGTACTGCATCTCCAGCCCCGCCCCACCCCTTGTTTGCTGTATTTTTCACATACCTCTTCATAATCGTGCATACTGATAAATCATGTCCTGATCACTCGTTCTATCACCAGACTGCTCAATAATGGGATCCAAGTCATTATTTTATTACTATAACATCTCAAAAAGCTTTGCAAATGTTCTTGGAGCGCTGGATGCGGAAGCAGCTAGCTTGTTTGTTTATGGCCCTGTTATCTCTGTGGTGCCGGGGCTATGTGTATTGCTCAGATCCGGCCCTGTGTTTTACGTCTTTTTGATGATGTCGGACAGGGTCTGACATCGGACTGGAAAGGGAATATTGTAATGTCGGACCTGGTCCGACATAGGACCACAAAGGGTTAATGTCTTTAATGGCGATAACATTGCAAAGTAACCCGCATTGTTTTCCAGATTCTTTCAACGTCAGTTTACTGACAAAGTGCGGCATAGTATGTTGTCAAGAGTTAAAAGGTATAATAAATATGTCATAGTCCCCAAATTACCCAAACTGAATTAAAAAAGGCTCTCTTGATATGGTTTCTTTTAAACACTATTTTATTTGGTGATTTATAGTTGGCTGAGTCGGATCTAACCCAAGTGAACGGAGGAATTCGGTGCGAGTAACCCCAAGTCCAGTTTTGCTTTGTGTTTCAGGCGTCCAAGAACTCAAACATGTTTTCTTTTGTTCCTGTTAAATTGTATAACCACCTGCAGCCATCAATTTTGATTGGTTGTTTCTTATGTGTTTTAAAAAAAATCTTTCTGCTCAGAAAAGTGCTACACACTGAAATTGGTCTCATATTTTCATTTTGTTGAAAGGGGATTGCATTTGGGGAAGAGTTTATATGCAGTTGGATTTGTTTGTGTTATATTATGTTTCAGTCTAGAGATTTCCCTCTTTAAATCTTGTGGCGTAGATAGGACTCATTTTGATAGCCCATTTGTCAGAGGTGTGAGTCTGCCACATTAAAATATACATTTTTTTGAATGTATTAGTCAAAAACAGTGAGGTCCACAACCACCTTTAAGTATTTGGACGCGTAGAGTGTTACCAGGCATTAACAACCATTGGTGATCAGACGAGAGGGGCATGGTGTCCTCGGCTCACCGCGCACCAGCGACCCCTGTAGTCTGGCCGGGCACCTGCGGGCTTGCCTGTAAGCTGCCTGAGAGCTGCTTTGTCCTCCAACGCTGTAGCTCTTGGGTGGCTGCATGGTGAGTCTGCAGTGTGAAAAAAAGAGGTCTGCTGATGGCACGTGCTTCGGAGGACAGCGTGTGCTCATCTTCGCCATTCCCGAGTCAGTGCACGGGGGGGTAGCGGTGAGCTGAGCCTAAAAATAATTTGCAACGACTAAATTTTAACAAAAAATAAATTAAAAATGTATATCTAATCATTAAAATATGAAAATGCTAGGGTCTAAACATGTGCAACTTGGAGGAATCAAGGTTATCTTTAATTTAGATAACTGCTCCCATTTCAGAGGACTGTCCAAAGTCATCTTCATGTAATTTGTTACAGGCTCCAATAAACCTCATATTATTCCCATGGAATTCCTGGGGTTGAAGCAACAACCTCCACACAGCATGCACATGGTCCTGCTGTCTGTTTAAAGCCTTCATATATGTAAACCTGTGATTTACTCAAGCACAGGAATGCAGTTAACCATTATGTATTAGTTTTTCAGTTAGTCTGTAAACTAATTATCTACCCAGCTTAGGCCCACCATTTAGCAACACATTTTCCTAAAGGAATACAAAATTGTTAAGATCATAAAACTTGCAAAGCTTGTTAAAATTATTCACATGTTCCATAGCTGCAACTAAATTGTTTCTTGCTAGCTTTACAATAAAAAATGGTTTAATTCCATTCAAAAGTAAAATTTGCTTTTACCCTTGCACACATTGCTAAATAGGGCAACTAGGTTCTTTCATTTGGAGGACTAAGAGTAAAAAACAGCTTAACTACACTCTTTTCTAAGTGTGTCAAGTGTCCAGTGCCAGGAGTAAAACTAAAAAGATAAAACACTTGAAAAAAGAATAGACACAATCTGTGTCCTATTGTGTGTTTTTTCTACTTAATCAGTGTTTGCTCCAGGACTTACAGACTGAGGGTCAACGTGGCCCCCTCTCAAAGTTTTAGGGGGACATTTTCTTCAGTGAGGGGGTCAATATGTTTGATTCAGAACCAATCACCATTTCTTATTTTTGATTGTTTTAAATATGCCAACAGAGTTTACTGACCTTTTGTTTCTGAAAAACAAAAAATTTGGGGGAAAATATTGGGAAATGTGTCACAGTGACGCTGGTGTATCACGGAGTAGAGGATATTCATTATACCAAATCACATTAGAACAGGGGTTTTCAATCTTTTTAAGCTGCATACCCCTTTCCAAAAAATGTAGTCCACCGCGTACCTCCATCTGAGAGTCTGAGAGAGTCATAATAAAATGAAAACAAAAAAAAATGGTCTGTACAATAACATGATACAACAAAACGCACAAGCCTTGGAGTGGGTGGTGGATACAATTATAAAAGTTACAGTATTATAACAGAAAAATATATATTATATTTAGTTTTGGATAAAAAGTCCCTCAAACATCAACCTAATTTTATTGTAATTACTAATTAATTAAAATCAACAAAGCCCCCATGCTAGCCTCAACACTCTGAAATGACATAGGTCTATTCCGTGATAGCAAATGGCAATCATGTATTTTTATTGATAATAAAATTACAATAAAGAAGGCAAAGAAAAGTTCACTATCCACGCATCTCTACAGCTGACCGCATTACGAAAACATATTGGCATTTTTTAATTCTTGGTGACTAAAATGTACAGTACTGATGCTAATTAAAAAACAATAACAAAACACTTACCTAGTATCAGTGTGATGGATGTCCCTGCTTGTTACCACACAAATCACTGATGATGGCAGGGAAATTGGAGAGCGCTTCAGTCTCAAGACATTTTTGGCGTTTTTAATCTCTGACCGTATTTCGTCTTGATCGACCTTTGCTTCTAATGTACTAGTATTGAGCCAACAATCCATATTTTTTCACTGGATTGAAAGCTGAAAACTCTTTCTCACACCAGACGTAACGGCTTGTAAAATTAGACCACATGGCAATACTTCGGTTTCTGATTGGCCATACATTCTGTATTTTTAAATGAACCAATAGTACTTACAATAAACTTTAATCGGGTCGTTGAAAAAAATAAATAGATTTGCAGACACAAATGCACACAGGAAATAAAATTAGTTAAAGTCTAGGCTTTTAGTTTTTTAAAAATGTATTTTTTTTTTTTTATCCCAAAGACAGACTGCAGTAACCGCCCAACTGTTTATATGACATTTAAACAGGGCTTATTTAAAACGTACATATTTAATATGTAAATTAGTCATGTGTGCACTGAACGCTCTGTCACAGCTCGTCAGTCTGGTGTTAGCGATTAAACGTTGATTACATGACAAAAGTTTGCAATAGATTGGCAAGTGGTACTAAATAAAATGCGTTGTCCGCCAATTCAGAATTTCTTGCATACCAGTTTGAAAACCGCTGCATCAGAAGAAACCACATTACCAACAGACACAGTTTAATGGTAGTAGTATTTAAATGCCATTGTTCTGACTGGTAAATTCTTACCTTCCAGCTTCCCCTTTATTTTGACAATTTCCATATCAAAAATTGCATTTTATTTTTTTTGAAAAATAGCCCCAAGTATATATTTTTGACAGTTTTCAAAACAATTTTAGCTTTATTTTTACAACACTGTTGGTGTTGTTGATATGATAAACACGTAAATCTGCTTCAGGTACTGTATTTAATTTTTTTCAAGGTTAAACAATGGCCCGTGTTACACAGAACACTAAAAATAAAATGTCAAATATACAATATGTATTTCGTTGGTTTTGTGGATTTGCTATTTTAACATATTTTAATACTGCACATAATGATATGGTTTTGAAAATGCTAAGTACCAAAACCATGCTGCACGTGAACTGTATTACATAATAATTTCCTTTATTCCGATTCCAGTGGTGTTTTCTCAATGCAAGATGTATTGTAGGCATATATACAGTGCTGTATAAAATCACATACACTGTATATATATTTATTTTATCATGCCATTATAGGCCTACTGGCAAAATGGGCAAGAGACAGTTGGTGCTTAACACATACTGGATTATTTTGGCCCTGAATTTTAGCATTTTTTGTCATAGAAAAGACACATTTCCCATGTTTTTTTTTTTTTTTTTTTAAATCAATGGTGCGGTTTTCGTTTCACAAATATACTGCACTTTGTCTATAAACTGTACTGTTGTACGCAGAAGTACAAATTTCTCCCATTCATTTGCTAGGTCACTCCATATCTCCAAAACTTGTCTAATAAATAGATAAGTTTACAGAGGATGAATTTCACAGTATTTTTAAGCACAAATATAATAGCCTACATTTCAACAGTCACTGCCGAAGCTGGTTACTTATTCTTCCAGAAGTAATGGTCGGGTGTAACAGGGATACAAGGTTATATTTGCACCGGGCCATGTTGTTAACAAGCCTGATGTTGTCGTCCAGGCTTTACTGTGAAACTGACTGTAACCAGGGCGGGTGCGAGCGCATCTACTGGACTGGAGAATAAAAGCACGGGAGTTTAATTATGAAAACGCAAGTGTAAACAAACAAGTAAAAAAGATTAGCCTGTCGTCAGACATGTCATGTTAAAACAAAATGCTTTAATTTACTGTGTATTGGTATTGCGTGTGTTCTGGGAAGGGGGACACACGGGCGCGTTAAGAGAAATTCAGCGGGGTATTTTTTTATTTCAGAGGGGCATTAGCGCAATGGCACGGCCTAGTGCGAACACTGGTTAATTGGCATGGGTATTGCCACTAATTAGTATGATATTTGATCAAATCTTTGATAATTCATTTTCTACTTCAACACCTGAAATTACTCTTGCTGTTTTAAAATGTCAAATAATTAAGGTTGTCATCTCCTTGACAAGCTTTAGAGGCAGTTCAGCACTGTTTTGGATATAATGCTGTTAATCTGAGATTGAACTAGAGGTTAATGTAATAAACACGGCATTAATTTTACTTGAACATCACTTTTTGAATTGATGCGCAGTCCAGCCTCAATTTTTTTTTTAACTATCCAAATGTGAATATTCAGCTGTGAGAGATAAGAGATCTCATGGTTGTGGTGAGAGGAGAGTTCATAGCTGAACAAGCTGTACTTATTATACACTACTCAATTAAATGAGCAAACAATAAATATGAAATAACACCATGAATATACAGTTAAAGTTGTTAAGGTATTTGCCAGGTAGACCTTTTACATGTTGTTCAATAAATTGACAGCTGTTGAGATGCATGTTGCACTGGCTGCCCCACCTTAAAAGCATGTACCCCCATGTGGCGGAGTGTCCCGCCCCTATTTATTATTATTTGTATTTTTGTTTGCGGCGCGGGTAAAAGCGCCGCGTCTTTTATTATTATTTAAAACCCCGTGAGGATGCATGGCTGATCAGCTACTGATTACTTAAATAGCTGACAGTCATGCATCCTTACCAAACGCGTGCAGACTCTGGCCGGGGGATAATAAGATAATTACCAACTAGTTAATCCCTCGGCCAGAGTATATAAACCTGCAGCTCTCTGCACTTGATGTTGGGGTGTTGGAGTAGAGAGTACGGGGAGCGGAGAGAAGGAATAATATTTAAAAAAACAATTGCTAATACGTGCTGGATAATCCAGCACGGCACTTACTTGTTTGTTTATTTATTCGTTTGGCCCTCGTGCCCTTTTGTTTGTATTTTGTTTAAATATTTTGTTTGTTTGTTATTAAATACGCTGAGTGCTTTTGCACTCAGTTTCACCCGCCCATCCACTGTTTGGAGTCAGTTACTTCCTGGTCCGTGACGTCATCCACCACACCACTGCGAGCCAGACTGTCACATATGGTGTCCTGCGTGGGACAAACAACGCCTCCAACAGCCGGACCAGGATTGAAAAGTGCGTTTTTTTTTTGTTTGTTCGTTTTTTTTTTCTCAAATTAAAAATGGGGAAAAGTAGCCGGAGGAGAAAGCAGCAGCAGCAGCAACAACAGCAGCAGGAGGCGCAGCAACATCAGCCTTACCTTGCCACACTGGATATCTGCCTCACCTGCCTGAAGGGTGAGGAGTGGTGCTTCGCGGTTGGTGAGGTTGGGCACGTGGCACCAGACCAACCCCCTCCATGGCAGGAGAAAGAGGAGCCAGAGCGTCCAGTGAGGGAGGACCTGCATCCTCCAAAGAGGACGAATGCACTCTCCTCTGAGGGAGTCTGGGACTGGCTGGTGGAGCCGGGGAGGGATTATGAGGAAGCCCTCCCTGCAGTGATCAACCTCCTGTGGGCAAGAGATGGGGAGCGCTGGGAGGCCTGGGAACAGCAACACCACCCAGCTTCCCTCCCAGACATCGCAGCCATGGTGTTCAACTACCTGGCTGCGGATATGGGAGAGACCCTGCTGCTGCCATCTCCAGCATCAGAGGGAGAGGAGCCATCGCTGCCGTCTCCAGCGCCAGAGGGAGAGGAGCCATCGCTGCCGTCTCCAGCGCCAGAGGGAGAGGAGCCATCGCTGCCGTCTCCAGCGCCAGAGGGAGAGGAGCCATCGCTGCCGTCTCCAGCGCCAGAGGGAGAGGAGCCATCGCTGCCGTCTCCAGCGCCAGAGGGAGAGGAGCCATCGCTGCCGTCTCCAGCGCCAGAGGGAGAGGAGCCATCGCTGCCGTCTCCAGCATCAGAGGGAGAGGAGCCATCGCTGCCGTCTCCAGCATCAGAGGGAGAGGAGCCATCGCTGCCATCTCCAGCATCAGAGGGAGAGGAGCCATCGCTACCGTCTCCAGCATCAGAGGGAGAGGAGCCATCGCTACTGTCTCCACCAGCAGAGGGAGAATGCCTGCTGGTTTCGCCTCCACAGCCTGGGGAGGAGCCCGAACGTCCTACGCCCGAGTGGGAGGAGCCCGAACGTCCTACGCCCGAGTGGGAGGAGCCCGAACGTCCTACGCCCGAGTGGGAGGAGCCCGAACGTCCTACGCCCGAGTGGGAGGAGCCCGAACGTCCTACGCCCGAGTGGGAGGAGCCCGAACGTCCTACGCCCAAGAGGGGGGAGTCGGTGCGTCCACAGCCCAAGAGGGAGGAGTCGGTGCGTCCACAGCCCAAAGAGGGGGGAGTCGGTGCGTCCATAGCCCAAGAGGTGGAAGTCTGCGCTTCCACAGCCTTAGGACCCAAGCTGCAGTCCCAAGAGCCAGAAGGGGAGGAGTTACAGGCTCAACCCCCTGAATTTTTCTGGGGGGGAGAAGGGCAGGATGCTGGTGTTCCCCAGCAGCCTCTATTTATGCTGCTGAAGGGAGCACGGCACACACCAGCCCAGCCGCCACAGCAGAGGGAGCCAGCACCGCCACAGCCTCCCTCTGAGTGGCCAGCATCCGCCCCATCGCCTCTGCCTCCACCACCACCAGGAGCAGAGCAGCAGGAGCTGCCTCTGTCTCCACCACCACCAGGAGCAGAGCAGCAGGAGCTGCTTCTGTCTCCAACATCACCAGGAGCAGAGCAGCAAGAGCTGCCTCTGCCTCCGCCACCTCCACCAGCAGAGGGTGAATGCCTGCTGGTTCCACATCCACCATCGTGGGAGGACTGCTTGCCCCTCCCACCTCCACCAGCAGAGGGTGAATGCCTGCTGGTTCCGCCTCCACCGTCGTGGGAGGACTGCTTGCCCCTCCCACCTCCACCAGCAGAGGGTGAATGCCTGCTGGTTCCGCCTCCACCGTCGTGGGAGGACTGCTTGCCCCTCCCACCTCCACCAGCAGAGGGTGAATGCCTGCTGGTTCTGCCTCAACCGTCGTGGGAGGACTGCTTGCCCCTCCCACCTCCACCAGCAGAGGGTGAATACCTGCTGGTTCCGCCTCAGCCGCCGTGGGAGGACTGCTTGCCACTCCCAGCTCCACCAGCAGAGGGTAAATACCTGCTGGTTCCGTCTCAGCCGCTGTGGGAGGACTGCTTTCCCCTCCCACCATCGCCATTGCCTGGGGATGGCTGTTCTGCATCGCCTGGGGCTGCCTTTTGTTCTCCACAGGACACAGGGTACGAGGGAGAAGTGGAGCTCCCGCTGCCGCCTCCATGGCCAGGGGCTCCCCTCCCGAGTTCGCCTCCCGAGGGTCCGCTGCCGTCGCCTTCCGGGGGTCCGCTGCTGCTGCCGTCGCCTTCCGAGGGTCCGCTGCTGCTGCCGTCGCCTTCCGAGGGTCCGCTGCTGCTGCCGTCGCCTTCCGAGGGTCCGCTGCTGCTGCCGTCGCCTTCCGAGGGTCCGCTGCTGCTGCCGTCGCCTTCCGAGGGTCCGCTGCTGCTGCCGTCGCCTGGGGTCGCCAGGGATCCTGCTTCGCCTGGGGTCGTCGAGGGTCCGGCTTCGCCTAGGGTCACCGGGGATCCTGCTTCGCCTGGGGTCGTCGAGGGTCCGGCTTTGCCTGGGGTCGCCAGGGATCCTGCTTCGCCTGGGGTCGTCGAGGGTCCGGCTTCACCTGGGGTCGCCAGGGATCCTGCTTCGCCTGGGGTCGCTACACGATGGCCGGAGCTCCATGAAAGGGAGCTGCCAGAAATGAAGAAAGGGGGGGAGGTCAGGAGACCAGCTCCCCCAGCCGCACTTTCGCGGCTGGAGATCATGTGGTCGGAGCCCCACGGAGGGGAACTGCCGGCCATGAAGAAGGGGGGAGAGGTCAGGAGACCAGCTCCCCCAGCCGCACTTTCGCGGCAGGATAGAGTGTGGCGGGAACCCCGGAAGAGGGAGCTGCCGGCCACGAAGAATGGGGGGGTGCCAGAGATTCCACCATGGCCACCCCCCAGAAGTAACTTGCTTCCCCCTCTTCCGGGACTTTAAGACTGAGGGGGGAGGTGGCCGTTGGGGCCATGTGTGCTGCGCACAAGGGGGGGCATGTGTGGCGGAGTGTCCCGCCCCTATTTATTATTATTTGTATTTTTGTTTGCGGCGCGGGTAAAAGCGCCGCGTCTTTTATTATTATTTAAAACCCCGTGAGGATGCATGGCTGATCAGCTACTGATTACTTAAATAGCTGACAGTCATGCATCCTTACCAAACGCGTGCAGACTCTGGCCGGGGGATAATAAGATAATTACCAACTAGTTAATCCCTCGGCCAGAGTATATAAACCTGCAGCTCTCTGCACTTGATGTTGGGGTGTTGGAGTAGAGAGTACGGGGAGCGGAGAGAAGGAATAATATTTAAAAAAACAATTGCTAATACGTGCTGGATAATCCAGCACGGCACTTACTTGTTTGTTTATTTATTCGTTTGGCCCTCGTGCCCTTTTGTTTGTATTTTGTTTAAATATTTTGTTTGTTTGTTATTAAATACGCTGAGTGCTTTTGCACTCAGTTTCACCCGCCCATCCACTGTTTGGAGTCAGTTACTTCCTGGTCCGTGACGTCATCCACCACACCACTGCGAGCCAGACTGTCACACCCCAATTAGACAGATTTGATTAGTCAAATGAAGTTGAAAGTTTTGCGTGTGCCTAAGGCCGGCCCTGATCGATCTACTGTCCTTTTTCTTTTTATTACTATAGTTAAGGTTAAAATGAGCTTCCCATGTTAAACCAGTTTTTTGCACAGCTCAAAAAGGGGGTTAACATTAGTCAATCTGGATTTCAGGTCAGATTGGCAGGCACAATTTTTCCCCCAAATGGGGTTGTAGTTCTGTTTGGTAGTTTTTGTTTTATTGACACATCGTAAAAATAACATTTTCCCATAGAGTAACATTACAAACAAATCACCCTTGTGGTTCTCTAAAACTACCAGGTTAATTAAAACATGTAGATTCTGTTTGTGTGACACGCCTTTTGCTATTTTCTTTTTAAGATTTTAACCTGTTTTCTTAAAAAAATGGTTTTACAAAAGATGCGCAAGAGTTTAGTTGATCACTTTTTCAATGCTAAGACTACATTTCTCATAATTCTCTTGAACTTTGCACAGGAGTGGAGAGCAGTTTTCAATCTGAAAAGTCCATTAATGCCGCCATTTTTACTGGGACTTAGCATACATCATGAAACGTTCATGTCCCACTTGGGGCTAACTGTGGTTGCAAAGGTTTTAAAATCTAGTGCCCGGCTTGTCTGTGAGAAGGCCCTAAAGTTTTTCATGTTCAAATATTCTTTATTAAAAGTTACAATAGGTTAATAAAAAATTACCTGTCAAACTGTAAGCCTGTTTTATCATTGCTAGATATCCATGATGTAATTAAGAAATGGAGATGGTTTGGGGGTCCCGAGTGGCGCATCCAGTAAAAGTGCTCCGCGTGGAGTGCAGGATGCACGCTATAGCCTGGAGGTCGCAGGTTCGAATCCAGGCTATGTCACAGATGTGACCGGGGGTTCCTAGGGGGCGGCGCCTGGGTAGGGAGGGCTTAGGTCAGCAGGGGAATCCACGGTTCACCGTGCATCAGCGACCCCTGTAGCCGATAGGGTGCCTGTGGTTCTGCAGTGGAGCAGCCAGATCTATGTTGTCCTCCAGCACTATAGGTCTGGAGGCCTCGCTGTGGATCTGCATTGCGAAAAATGACGGATTGGCAGGAGGACGCATGTTCCAGCTGCCGTTTCCCGAGTTGGCGGGGGGGGGGGGGGGGTTGCGAGCGGTGAGCCGAGGATACAGATAATAATTGGGCAAACAAAATTGGGAAGAAAAACCGGGGCAAAAAATTGCCGATGACTAAAACTATTTAAAAAAAAATTGGAGATGGTTTAACAATGCGAATTACAGACGTAAAGGCAGGTATAGAGGACTGAAATAAACATCAAACGGTACAAAGCCTACTATAAGTATACTTTTTATCCTAGAATAGATTGAATTAACAATTATAAGTGTTGTAGTTTGAACGGGAAAAATGTGCAAGTCTATACTACAGGTGATCTCTTAACGATATGATGTCTATATACTTTAAAGGTACAGTTATCGACACATAATTAAATAGGCCTACTTCTGTGTATGTACCATGAAAAATAATAATATTACAGTATCATACTTTTGTGTGCTTTCACCTGTTTAGAAAAAGCAGCAGTGAATTGAAATCTGGTAATCCTAAATGTAGTCTACAGGCCTAATGATACAGTAATGTAAACATAGTAGGATTTATGTGTTGTATGCATTGTAAAGCACTTTGATAAAAGCGCTATATAAAAACTAAAGTGAGTAAATTGCAAGTGGCATCACTGTTGATATAACTAATCACATGACAAATGCTCCCCAAAGACTGGCCATAGGAACATAAGACTTGGAAATCGTTCACCATAACTTGGTCCTAAAGCATCTGGTAGTTGATCAGTGTAATACAGGTGGAGTAAACTGCCCTTCCACATCAGTAACAGTGATTAAGATCATTAGTGTCCATGGAGTTATAACGAACTAGCCAATTATCAAATTATTATGGATGAAAGGTGAAAGAAAGAGAATAAGAAGTATCAACTGTGAAACATGATATTAAAATAGACATTACAAAGATATTAAATCCATAAACAAAACAGCAAATGGTATGAAATAAAAACATTATATAGATATTTATATAATTAGCATACTAAATCTATTGTCATTACACCTGTTCCACCAATTACTTTTGGACATAAAAGAGAAAACATTGCAGTATATGGAATTATGACATAAAACCTTTAACTTTGAAAACACTAATTATTTTTAAAGATTAGCGATGATTTATAAAAAGATTTATAAAAAGATTAAAACAGAAAAAAAAACATGAAATAAACACACAAACTACTTTTCTTATATGAAGATATGCACTGCTGTGCAAAACTCTTACACATGTTCTCTATCTCTGTTCCTCTGGAATCTACCACAATCTCTCCCTCTTCCTCCGCTAAGAACCTCGGCATCACCCTGGACCCCTTCCTCTCTTATTCCCAGCTCATCTCCACTCTGGCACGCACTTGCCGATTCTTCCTGAGCAACATCCGAAGAATCCGACCCTTCCTCACCAACTACGCCACCAAGCTCCTGGTCCAGGCCTTGGTACTCTCCCACCTAGACTACTGCAACTCCCTCCTGGCTGGCCTCCCTGCGTCCTCCACCCGTCCGCTCCAGCTCATCCAGAACTCCGCTGCCCGCCTGGTTTTCTCTCTGCCTCGCTTCTCCCACGCAACTCCACTACTCCGCTCACTCCACTGGTTCCCGATCACCGCTCGCATCCAGTTCAAGGCTACCTCCAGACCTTCATCTCTCCCTACACCCCCACTCGACCTCTTTGCTCCGCCTGCACTAGAAGACTGGCTCTACCTCCTCTACGCTCCCCTGCCTCCAGAGCCCGCTCCTTCTCCATCCTGGCTCCGCAGTGGTGGAATGACCTTCCTACAGATGTCAGGACTGCCCAGTCCCTGACCACATTCCGGCGCCTCCTTAAGACTCACCTCTTCAGACAGTACCTGTAGAACTCCTCTGTTTTTCCCCTGGGACACTTATCACCCTTCCTTAAATGCGCTTTACTTGCTCTTATCTGCCCCCTATTTTACTGCATTTAATCCTGTACTTCAGAGTACTATAATCTGCCAAGTGTTTAATCTGTAGTATTTTGTATTTAATCATATCCTGATGTAACTATCACTGACACTGTTATCTGCTGTATTATTGAATTGTATTTTGTCACACTTGTACTTGCTTGAACCAAAGTCATTGTATTTATCTTGCTCTTAATTGTATTATTACTTGTACTGTAATACTTGAAATGTATTTGCTTACGATTGTAAGTCGCCCTGGATAAGTGATACATTATGAGCATTAATAATTTACTGAAAGCCTCAACTAGTGTGTTCTACTATTATAACAACCTTGACTTGCATAAAGAAGGAAAAACATTGAGTGAAATAGCTTGCATCACTTGATTTTCAAGGTGTGGTATCCGAAGCATAATCAGCAAGTACAGAGAAACATCATCTGTAATTGACAAACCCAGGACTGGAAGACCTTACAAGCTGTCTAACAAGGATAAGCAATCTGCCAGTTCTGTTGTCAATTTAGCAGACCCATCCAGGACCAAGTTATGGTGAACAATTTCCCAGTGTTATGTTCCTATGGCCAGTCTTCGGGGGGCATTTGTCATGTGATTAGTTATGTCATCAGTGTACTCATCCTCGAGTACTCAACCTCGCCTCTGCCAGAACACATTTTCAATAAAAACAAAACAATAACAAACACGCGGCGCTTCGCCGTCATATATAAATACATAAATCATAAAACAAACAAATACAATAATAACATGCACAGGGGCGGAGGGGGAGACCCTGTTCTAAAAATAAATAAACAAATACATGTACAGGGCTCCTCACCCTGTTACATATCCCCCTCCTTGTGCAAAGCACACCTGGCCCAACGGCCACCTCCCCCCTTAGTCCCAAAGTCCCGCTTCAAAAGGTCCCGGAACAGGGTCAGCAATGGGCCAAGGGTGGCTGCCACGGTGGGATGTCCTCCTCCCACCCAAACAACTGTAGCGGCCAGGCTGACCACACACAGGCCGGCTTCTCCGGCCAAAGAAATCTTGGCAGCCCCCCTCTATGGGGCCCCAGCCACAGTATTTCCTGCTGCATGGCAGGACTGGCAGCGACCCCAGGCGGAGCAGGCAGCGACCCCAGGCGAATCAGGACCCTCAGCGACCCCAGGCGAATCAGGACCCTCAGCGACCCCAGGCGAATCAGGACCCTCAGCGACCCCAGGCGAAGCAGGACCCTCAGCGACCCCAGGCAAAGCAGAGCAGGCAGCGACCCCAGGCGAAGCAGAGCAGGCAGCGACCCCAGACAAAGCAGAGCAGGCAGCGACCCCAGGCGAAGCAGGACCCTCAGCGACCCCAGGCGAAGCAGGAGAGGCAGCAACCCTAGGAGAAGCAGGACAGGCGATGCGGAGCAAAAGGCAGCCCCAGGCGATGTGGAGCAACAAACAGCCCCAGGCGATGCGGAGCAACAGGCAGCCCCAGGCAATGCGGAGCAACAGGCAGCCCCAGGCGATGCAGAGAAACAGGCAGCCCCAGGTGATGCATCACTGGCATCCTTGGGTGATGGCGAACTGGCATCCCCAGGCGATGGTGAACTGGCTTGCCCAGGCGATGGCGAACTGGCTTCCCCAGGCGATGGCGTACTGGCTTCCCCAGGCGATGGCGAACTGGCTTCTCCAGGCGATGGCGAACTGGCATCCCCAGGCAATGCACGACAGGGCAGCGGGAGGTGGAACCAGCAGGTATTCTCCCTCTGCTGGTGGAGGTGGGAGCCCTCTTGGGCTGTGGACGCACCGACTCCTCACTCTTGGGCTGTGGACGCACCGACTCCCCCTTCTTGGGCTGTGGACGCACCGACTCCCCCCTCTTGGGCTCTGGACGCACCGACTCCCCCCTCTTGGGCTATGGACATTTGGGCTCCTCCCACTCAGGTGCAGGACGTTCGGGCTCCTCCCACTCAGGCGCAGGACATTCGGGCTCCTCCCACTCCAGGTCTGTGTCCCCTCTCTGCCTCCTTCTCCTCACCTTCCTCTCTCTCTTGGCCTGTGGAGGTGATGGGGTCTGCTGCTGTCCCCATTGAGTAGGCCTTCCAGAAGCAGGGGTCTTCATAGGGGCAGTCCTCCCGGTCATGCCCAAACTCTCTGCACATGACGCACAGGGGAGCCCCTTCAGCCCTCCACTGCTCCTGCTGTCCCAGTCAGGTGGGGTCTCGTAACCACCATCTCTTGCTCTGCTGCTGCTGCTGCTGTTGTTGCAGATTTCTGCAGCTCTTCCTCCTTCCTCTTTCCTCACTCCACAAGAAATAGAAAAAAACGAAAAAAAAAACAAAAACTGCAGTACCATTTCCGGCCTGCGTCCAGGAGGTGCTGGTGATCCCGCACTGGACACCACGTGTGACAGGGATGGCGTGTGTGGTGACGTCAGGCCAGAAGCAGGAAGACAACACAGTTTATTTTCACAACAAAAATAAAAGGTTTAACACAAAAACACTGCTCACAGAGCAAAATAAATATTTAAACAAAACAAAATCACAAACACAAAATTAAACAATACCGGTCACTTAATTAATTTGGGAATTAACTTCTGCATGAGGTTTTTAATTATTCCCGGCAGAGGATGAGTACCCAACCTCGCTTCTGCCAGAACACATTTTCAATAAAAACAAAACAATAACAAACACGCGGCGCTTCGCCTTCATATATAAATACATAAATCATAAAACAAACAAATACAAAACAATAACCTGCACAGGGGCGGAGGGGGAGTCCTCGTTCTAAAAATTAATAAACAAATACATGTACAGGGCTCCTCACCCTGTTACAGGCATATATAAATGTGACGTCTCTGAAGGACTATATTAAAAATAAAATTGTATATTTTATTGTAATGAGGTCAGTGTTTTCGCTGTCGCTCGTCACTCTCGCCAATTACAAATGTTTTTTGACAGTGACAAAGAAAAAATCAGCCCAGTAGTCACTAGTGACGACTGCTTCTGTTTTGTATAATTTGTTTCATTTTTCAATAATTGTTTAATAGGATGTTAGTAGTTAAAACATAACCGCACAATATGATAGGGAAACAAAAGATCATACTACTATAATCTCTATGGAACAATAAAAAAATGTTGGTAGTACAGTGGTTGAGTTCAGTGTTTCTTACTAATTCTGCATTTTTGTCATTTGCTAATTTTAAAAAGAGTGTGTCTCCAGGCAGAATGTATCTATTTTCTGAAACAAGTTGTGTGCACAGTACTGTAGTGACTACATCTTCCTCACAGGGAGAGGAAAGCAAACAGTTTTGTCAAGGAATGTATAGCTAGAATTATTTTTTGCACATTTTATCATCATCTGCTATTCATGATGTTCAGTAATTGAGATACCGTGCCTTGCATAAGTATTCACCCCCCTTAGACTTTTCCACATTTTTTACTGTTACAACCTGGAATTAAAATGGATTTAATTGGGATTTTTACCATTTGATTTACACAACATACTTAACAGTTTGGAGGTGCAAAATATTTTTTATTGTGACACAAAAGTTAATTAAACAAAAAAAAAGACATTTGTTGGTTGCATAAGTATTCACCCCCCTGAGTCAATACTTGGTAGAAGCACATTTGGCAGCAATTACAGCTGTGAGTCTTTTTGGGTAAGTCTCTACCAGCTTTGCACATCTGGATCCTGCAATTTTTGCCCAATCTTCTTGGCAAAATTGTCAAGCTCTGTCAAGTTGGATGGGGACCGTTGGTGAAAAGCAATTTTCAAGTCTTGCCACAGATTCTCAATCGGATTGAGGTCTGGAATTGAGGACTGGGCCATTCTAAGACATTCAGGTTCTTGTTTTTAAACCACTCCAGTGTAGCTTTGGCTGTGTGTTTAGGGTCATTGTCCTGCTGGAAGGTGAACCTCTGCCCCAGTCCCAGGTCTCTTGCAGACTGAAACAGGTTTTCCTCTAGAAATTCCCTGTATTTGGCTCCATCCATCTTGCCCTCAATCCTGACCATTTTCCCAGTCCCTGCCGATGAAAAGCATCCCCATAACATGATGCTGCCACCACCATGCTTCACCGTGGGGATGGTGTTCTCAGGGTGATGAGCAGTGTTGGCTTTGCGCCACACATAGCGTTTTGCGCTAAGGCCAAAAAGTTCAATTTTGGTCTCATCAGACCAGAGAACCTTTTTCCACATGTTTGCTGTGTCTCCCACATGCCTTTTGGCAAAATCCAAACGGGATTTAATATGTTTTTTTTTCAGCAATGGCTTTCTTCTCGCCACTCTTCCATAAAGCTCAGCTTTGTGGAGTGTCCGGGTTATAGTTGTCCCATGGACGGTTTCTCCCATCTCAGCTGTGGATCTCTCCAGCTCCTTCAGAGTTACCATTGGCCGCTTGGTTGCTTCTCTGACTAATGCCCTCCTTACCTGGTCACTGAGTTTTGGTGGACGGCCTTCTCTAGGCAGAGTCGCGGTTGTGCCATATTCTTTCCATTTTTTAATAATGGATTTAACGGTGATCCGGGGGACGTTCAAAGTTTGGGATATTTTTTTATAACCCAACCCTGATTGGTGCTTATCCCAGACTTGTTTTGATAGCTCCTTGGTCTTCATGATGCTGTTTGTTTAGATATGCTCTCTAACAAACTCTGGGGCCTTCCAGAAACAGGTGTATTTAATCTGAGATCATATGACACTTTAATTGCACACAGGTGAACTCCATTCAACTAATTATATGACGAAGGCAATTGGTTGCACCAGAGCTTATTTAGGGGTGTGTGGCAGGATGGCTTGCAGTTGTGAGGTGTGGTGACGTCACAGACCAGAAACACAAGACACACAGCAGCTGCGGGTTAAAACCAAGACGCGAAAGCGCTCGGCTTCTTTATTAAATAATAATGAAAATAAAAGAGTTAAACAAAACACACACACAAAACAAACGGGCACAAGGGCCAAACAAAACAGTCGTTTTGAAATGTGTCTCCTCTCTTCTCGCTCTCCCCGCTCCCCGTACTCTTCTCTGTGCACTCCTCCCCGCAGCACGGACAGCTGCAGGTTCTTATACTCTGGCCGAGGGGTTAACTAGCTGTCAATTATCTTATTACCCCTCGGCCACAGTCTGCACACGTTTAGTAAGGATGCGTGACTTTCAGCTAGTTAAATAATAAGTAGCTGATCAGCCACGCATCCTCACAAGGTTTTTAAAATATACAAAAACAATAACAAAAGACGTGGCGCTTTCATCCGCGCCACAAACAAAAATATAAATAATAATAAATAAATATATAGGGGCGGGACACTCCACCACAGGGTGTCACACCAAAGGGGGTGAATACTTATGCAATCAAGACTTTTCAGTTTTTTTATTTGTAAATAATTTTGAAAAATATGTAGATTTTTTTCACCACTTCGACATTATGGACTATATTGTGTAGATCAGTGACAAAAAATCCTAATTAAATACATTTTAATTCCAGGTTGTAACACTACAAAATGTGGAAAAGTCCAAGGGGGGTGAATACTTATGCAAGGCACTGTATTTTATCAATGGTAATGAAAATTAATACATCGCTGTAAATTTAAATAAGGGTGTTTAAAATATAAAAGGTGCCTCTATCAAAACCTTCATAGTTGTTTTAACCCTTTGCGGTTCTATGTCGGACCTGGTCCGACATTGCAATTATTCCTATCCGTTCCAATGTCGGACCCTGTCCGACATCATCAAAAAGACGCAAAAACTGGTTTCTAGTCGTTTTTTCTCCGGAAAAAGCCGAGAAAACCATTCAATGGCTGAGTGGGAGCGACAGGAGCCGAGACAAGCTGAAAAAAAACAAAACAAATAAGGGCGTATCTCATGAATAGTCATACTTGCCCCTGGGATCAGATAGGGGCGGCCATAAGGAAACAAGCTGCCTGTGACTGCATCAGCGTTCAGAGAATATCACGGACATTTGCAGAGCTTTTTTCAGATGTTATAGTAATAAAATAATGACTTGGATCGCATTATTGAGGCGTTTGCTGATAAAACGAGTGATCAGGAGATTGATCGGTATGTACGACTATTATTATTATTATTATTTATTTCTTAGCATATGTGAAAGCTATAGCGAACGAAAGGGTGGGGCGGGGCTGGAGATGCCTAGTGAGTGCTTTGTTGATATGCAGGGCCTTTTAAACCCGTTTGACTGTGGAAAAAAAAACTTTTAAACAGCGCGTCTAAAATTACCTGCGTGTGTGAAAATAAATTGGACCTGACGTGCCTGACACGCACTTAATAAATGGACTGCAGAGGGTTAAATGATACGCAATATGCAATATATAATGCATTTGCATTGCAGGGTGTTAAAAGAAAAAAAAAAGATGTTGCTGAAGTGAAGTTTCTGTAGCCATGAGAACAATCTGTTGACTGTCATGATCCCTTTGCCGTGTAAAAAGGGTTATGACGGCATTACACTGTCATAGATTGCGCAATTCCGTGCTGTGTGAATAGGTATTTTAAAGAATTTGTGTGTGAAAGGGGTATTGGACACGGTGCCAGGATTTCAAGAAACAGCCACACAATTCCCTTCAGCCAAATCCAGAGCCTGCACTGTTCTGATGCGCAACGCATTCACTTAATTTAAATTCAGATGCACAGATGCCGTTTTCAAGACAGTTAATACATAGCCTGGAACTTTTGAGAGGTGCACTTGCTCGCTACTGTATTACACACCCGACCTGTACTATAATAGCTTTGTAAAATTCCCTAATCTTGACCAAACCTATTTGTGTTTCAGCTGCCCCCGTTAACATGAGGTGACTTCTAAAACACTTAGGCAGCACAGTATTCTTACTACTCTGTCAGTTCACTTTGTCCAAGCACTTTTAGCCATGCTGCTTCATTGCCAATTTAATGAGATTCTTTCTTTTCCTCTCTGTCTCTCTCGGAGGAATGCTTCTGGCTGGAAACAGAACTTCAGGCTGTTTCGCGGTTCATTTTAAAAGGTTAAGACCATCTGCCCCCCCCCCCCCCCATCTAATCAGGGATTCTAGGTCAGCCAGTCTCTGCCCGAGTGTCCCTGTGCAACCACCTGCTCCCTCCTGCAGTCCCCAGTAGCATGCCTGCAGCCAAAACAATGGGTTGCCAAATCTAATTGTTGTATTCCACTTTAAGAGCAAATTAGTTGATACCATATTCAATTGCTTAAAATGCAACAATTTGTTATGACACTAAAGTTACTTAAACAGTATTCACGTGCTTTTTCATTGGCAGTGAATGGCATTACATTTCATTTTTAATTCCCTAATGTTTTTTGTTTCTCTCTCAGCAGTTGCTTCAGTAGCACATTGCTCTGGCTACTGGTGTCAGGGTAGGTACACTTCTCCCAAGTACTTCTATGCTTTCTGATTTCATGGTTCTTCAAATGGTCAGTTTCAGAAATAAATTCCTTTTTCCCTACAACAGCTGACCGCGCTTTCGTACAAAACTCACAATACATTAACTGTTTTTCATTCTGGTAATGTCTTCCATTGCCGTGACTGCTTTTTCGTCTGAAGCTCATCAACTAGGGAAACTGCTGCACAGTTAACCCTTTAAGGACCGCGATCGTGTAAACACAATCATACGAAAGTATCATTCTGGGCCAGGGATCGGGTAAACACGATACTGTGACTTACTACGGCCACCATGCTTGCAGTACAGGCTGTAAACTCATTGGATAGGGGAGGGATTGAATTTCACCGCTTGATTTTTTATATTATTGTGATAGTACGCAGAAACAAAACATCACAAGAACTTGGTTTAGAGCTAATAAAAAAAGGAAAAACGCTGTAAATCTGATGTATTTGACTTATAATTATATCAGAACATTCTACTCTGTCCTGTTTTAATACATATGTTTTCACAACATTTATAGATATCAAGAAACGAGTGGATATAAGCAGAGAATGTTTCATGAACTAAATGTGTCAGGCAAGTTTTTATTTTCCTTATTACTGATAATAGGGAAATGAGGAACTATTATTTTATTTATAGATATAGGTGAAACAATGTCTTTTAATTTTTCCAAACATCAATATTTTTCAACAAAACTTTCACGAAGTATTTTAAGGTCCCAACAAAAACTTTTTTTTTTTTTTAAATCGTGTTAAAAAAAAAAAACTAAAAGTTTTTATGGTTTCTGAAGTACTTTATAATGTTCCCCAGTGTTCTGAAAAAAGGACACCAATTTCAAGATGCTACTGTACAAAACATTTTTTTGTGAATTTTTATAGGAATACAGCAAAAAAAAAAACAATAACCAACTCTATTATATCTGAGATTTAAGATGTAACAGAACATTGTTCCTCACACAGACTAAATTGGTGTATTTGTTACCTCCTGGAATACCTTTTTGCTGGCCTCTTACCGTCATTGAATTGTTTGTCGGTAGTTCCATTCCAAAATTGAAGTCTGCCAGTAAGAGAACCTTTGCTTAGGGTGACCAATCATCCCGCAAATCACGGGATAGTCCTACATTTGGACCCTTTGTCCCGCATCCCGCAACATCTACAAAATGTCCCGCAAAATACCCATTTGGAAATTTGAACATGCAAATATGTTATTATCTAACACTATGGCTAATATTATCGACATTATTAAGGTTAACACAGTTTTTCGTAAATAGACTACAAGTTCCAGTATGCCGTCCTCTTGTTTAAATGGTTTGTTTAACCCCATTTCCAAGGTAATGAGCCTCCTTCAATATTGGCACTTGTTGGGGAAAGCGAGGCGAGTTTACTGACCTGATGCCTCATACGTGAATCACACGTGCACTTACTGCACAAAAGTACAGTAGCTTGCTACAGTCAATTTGGAATTGCAGTTAAAGAAAATGGATCCTCCAAAAACGAAGAATGGGAAACAGCATACCCGTGGATTAAGTCGGTGTCAGGAGATTCGCAGAAAGCAGAATGCACCGTCTGCCACAGAACTTTTACTATCACACACAAGGGTGAGGCTGATGTAAAATGGTATGGCACGAATGAGTCTCACAGAAAAAAATGAACTACAAAGAGAAAAACAAATCTATGCCCAGTTTCTTCGTAAGGCCAAAGGACAAAGTAACTGCTGCAGGAGTGACTAGTGTCTACCACTTGGTACGCCATGGACATTCCTATAGATCAGCTGACTGTGGAACGAAACACTACTGCACTGTATTTCCAGATTCTGACACTGCAAGGAAAATGTCATGCGGTCGTACAAAATGTGCTGCAATTTTTACAGACATGCTTGCTCCTGCTTCTGTTGAAAAGTGCTTAGGCAAAATTCTAAATTTTAAATACTAAAATGATCGCGACCGAGAGTGACTTCTGTTGCTTCAGATGCCTCAAACCATGGCAATACCAAACTGTTTCCCCTCGCACTCCGATTCTGTACACCCGAACTTGGTGTACAAAATAAATTGCTGGACTTTTATGACGATCACTGCAAGGCCTGAGTGGCCTGAGTTTAGACAAGGATTCTGCCTACACAGCTGACAATGCTAGTGTAAATTATGGGAAACATAACTCTGTTTTCCAAAAGTTCAGAGATCAGAATAGTGGCATCATAAAAGCGAACGGTGTGGCACACATAATACACAACTTTGCGCGCTATGCAGCTGACAAGCTTAGACTGGGATATTGAGAGCACAGTAACGAAAATTTACAGCCACTCCTCATCATCTGCCAAACACGTCCACCAACTAAAAAGCATTTTTGATTTTGTGACAGAAGAGACACTGTACAATCATGCACCAACAAGGTGGCTGAGTTTGTTTCCTGCTGTTAAGAGATTACATGATTGCTGGCCAGCTGTTACTTTTTGTCACTTGGGGAAGATCAATGCCCGAGATTACTGTGGAAATACTTTGAAAACGACAAGGATGGCGATGGAATACTGTGTGAACCTGAAATCTACCTGAAATTGTGCTCTCCTTGTTGAGGGAAATGAGCTGAAAGCCTGTGAACTATATGAACTGATGTCCAACCTCAGACTGAAAATCCAACAAAGAAAAACTGATTATTTTTTTGGATTTGAGACCAACTCTCTCCTGAAGAAATTCCCTGCTTCACACAGGCTGCCTCGATCAAAGGAGACTTTTTAGTGTTTTACCAACATGCTTTCAAGTAATTGACAAAATGATTGGTTTGATTTCTCTGACGAGAATCACTTGAAGCAATTGGCATGCCTAGCACTGAAGAAAGAGCTCTGTGAAGCAGTGGAAGCCCTTCGGATGTCTACCAAACTCCACGGATGCTCTGTATGACGAGTTTTGTGTTGTTCTGCCATGTCTGAAAGAAATCACAACCTCAACAGATCCCGTGGGAAAGAAATGGTGTGCTTTATTGAGGAGCACGGAATGCCAAACATGACTGTCCTGGTCTCATTTGTTTTGAGCATTCCTGTCACCAACAGCTTCGTCAAGAGACTGTTTTCACTAATCACAGTTGCATGGACTGGCCAGCGGAGCCGGAGCAGTGTGGACCTCTTCAAGAATGAGATAAAGGTCAAAGGCTCTACTGGAAGCTGCTCGGTCTGAGAGGAAATACAAATATAAAGTTAGGAGATTGATGTAAATAGCGAGCTAGCTAACTAACTCAAGTGTCTATTCCTTTTGGCATTGTGTGATAGTTTTGCAACACGTTTTGCAATGTTTTAGCTAATTGTAGTTACAATTTTATTGAATGCTAAAACCATTTGTGACGGAGAAATCTCAAAAAAGCTGTTGTTCAGTTGTTATTGTTGATAAGGGTTTACCTAGCTAGCTAGCTAACTATAGCTACAGTCTGCAAATTAATTAATTAAATGTTGAGAAATAGTGACATTCAGGAGAGGAAACCTATGAAAAAGTGTTTAACCACCACTACTAGCTAGCTAGCCGATTGCTGTAGTGTGTGTTTACCTCGCTATTATTTACCTCGCTATTGAATGTAGAATTGTGTAACGTTAGCTAAATGCGCCGTTGTTTTAACTGTTTACAGCTTGCCAAAACGTAAGGCTATTTTGCTAGGTAGTGCGCTCTTGGTTTCATTAAAGGGATTTTTTTTTTTAAATTTCGTAGTATCCCGCAAACGAGATCATGCTGTCCTGAAACTGGACTCGTGTCATTTGGTCACCCTAGCTGCGTGCCACGGAACATGCTGCCAGGAGGCATCAGAGACTCCAAAAACAGAAAACAGGCACACGGTTGATATTCAAAAAAAATCATTCATTTAAATGTATGGAAATGTTTTTTTTTTTTTTTTTGGTTGCTTAAACTATCAAACCTCTGTTGACCAAATAAATCCAAACCATGGCTGCATTTCCAGCAATTATTATCTCCCTATACTGTATGCTATGCATATCAGTGCGAAATTTGCACAAAAAAAACTGCCTTTTTAAATCTTCAATTCTCTTCTCTTCACTGGTTCTCATACTAAGCAAGCCCCTTTATATTGTGTTGTATTATTGTAATCCAGTATCTAACAGTAAGTAAAGAAAGCCTTCACACAATCATATGAAAGTCATATAGTAATGTGAGAATTAAATTAAGCCATGCATTACAGCACATTGGAAAACATAGAACGGATCATAGGTGTCACTGGTTTCAAACAGATCTGTAAGGTAAACTCAGCACCAGAACTCATTTATTGTGCACACATAGGCCTATAAATAATGTTTGCTGACAGTCATGGCAATAAAAAAATAAATAAATAAAAAAATAAAACTATGACTAACTCTGAAATAAGCCTCTTCTAATGACAGCGTGATGAAAGAATCCATGGAGATTTGGATAGGCTTACTCTTAAAAACCAATACACTGACCATCTGTCAGGTTTCGCACTTGTACATGGAATCAATAATCTGACTTTTAAAGTGCTGAGATACCAGGCAATGTCACCTGACACATCAGAGAATTTCTCGCTTTCAATGACTTTTCTGAAGCATGACGCAAACTAATTCTGCATGTAGCCTGACAAGATAATGCTGCTTTTACATAACATTCTACCAAAATGGACCTCAAAGCTATTACTTCAACAGTCTTGGGTGATTTTATAAATGCTGTGCATTTAAATTCAGTCGACATCTATACAAACCTCTCCTTGCAAAACCAGAAGAACTGGGGCTAACATTTAACAGACAATAACATTCAGCAAGTTACATATGCCTAAATACAGAACAACTGGGCTTTGGAATGTATTTTTGTTTACTCCACTCAGGCCCTTTTCTTTCTAAAATCTTCTGTATTGGTATTTCAAGATAAAACAATGATCTACTAAGCAATGACAAGATGTTTAGTTAGCAAGGGGTAAAATGGGCTACTAATGTCAAATGTGGTGTATGTTTTGCTCCACTGGTCTCGTCAGAACCTATTGATATAATTACAGCTACAACACTCCCGAGGTGTCCATATATAATTATGTGTAAGAAATTAATAATAATAATGAATAAACACTTGTATACGCAAAAACAGTGACCAGACTCTACTACACATGTGTAATTAAACATTTACTTACCAATGGAATATGCTAGTCATCGAGATTGCTGGAATTCCAAGGTATATAAATATATTAGGGGTTTTAAATCGATTAATGAGTAAACGATTAATCACACCTGTGGCCTTTGATCAATTAAAAATGAATTGATCGATAAATCTACCTGAGCGCGGTATCAAAAAACTGTGTGCGAAAAAGAAATCTTGAAAAATGCCAGAGGGTACTTCTAAAGACCTTGACAAAAGGGTAACTGGAAAGTATACCCAATATTTCACAATATCTCAGAATAAAGAAAAAAAGACTGCAACTTGCAACATTTGCTCATCGGTGCTTTCCTTTCACGGCAGTAATACAAGTGTATCGTATCGTCGCAAGTAAGCAGATTTTTCTTTTTATTCAATGTACTTCTTCCAAATGGTATAAGAAAAGTAACAGCGATACTGTACTTTTTTTATTCAGCTAACTAAAATAAAATAGCACTCAATAAATTACATTTCTCTTCAGCTAACCTTAATAAAATAGCACTCAGTAAGTTACTTTTGTTAGTATGAAACCTGAAAGCTTATAGCAGTGGTTCTCAATCCTTGTTCCAATCAAGCTCTCAATTACTTAATTGAACCCTTAATTGAACTAATACTTATCTTAATTTGACTTTTTAAATAGTGTAGCTTATAAAAACTTGGAGAATTTAAGTTCCTTTTACAATTTTATACCTAAATTGGAATCACCATCTGTTTAAAATAATTAATGCTCAGATTAGCAAATTATTAGTTCAATTAAGGGTTCAATTACGTAATTGAGCGCTTGGTTGGAACAAAAACCAGCAGGGCAGTGGTCCCCCAGGACCAGGATTGAGGACCACTGGCTTATGGTATACCAAAAACAGATCTGTTAAATACAGTATTCTAGATTGTAGTGCAACTGGTAATTTACAGCAATATATACGCTCTTGATGTATTTTTTATCTTTTTCTTTTAGACATGGCATTTGGCTGAAGGAAACGCAAATGGGCAGTACAGCTCAAAAGAAAATATCAGATTATGTCACTAAAAGTGATTACTTGTCTTTCAATACAATTTCATATCACTAGCAAACAGGTGTGATAATCGATCGAAGATCGGATGATTAATCGATCTATAGAAAATGTCAAAATGAATACCCCTAATATAGAATTATTTGTATTATTAAAAGAAAGAAATGAATCCGAGGTTGTATGATTCAGAGTAGTGTTATAATGGTGTTTGGAAGAGTGGAGGAGGTGATGTAGGTTGATTTTAGTCATCATGAAAATGTTAAGATGTAGTCTTTGTATTGATGAATGAAAGAATACATTTCAACAAAACAAATGTAACTTTTATTCCTACATGGAAAAAGTAATAAGCAGGACACAAAAGGTAAGTCACAAAGTGCTCTGATGAATGTAAGGTCAGTATGACATTAAAGTGTGTGCTTTGTATTCAAGTCTCTGTAAAATCTGGCAAGTACTGCAGAACAGCATTAATCCTGACAGCTGCCCTGTCCTGCTGTAAATTAAGGATGGCCAAGAGGAGATGAGAAATACCACTCTGTGTACAGTGGCTATAAGATGAAAATTACATGCTCTAGTTTTTTTTGTAGGTTTCCCCACAAAAGTGCAAATTGTGGAGCTATGTGCTCAACATTGCCATTTATGGGCAATGTTATGCTGAGCGTTATAGATACATATATTTTAATGTTAATGCTTTATTTGAATTTGATACTGTGGGGTATATTTTCAATGTTTTTTGTTTTTTAGGGGGAAAGACACCTTTTATAATAAGCTGTCATTTTTGCTTTTGCAACATAATGGTAAGAAATGTTGTGACAATACATTTTACAAAAATGTTCTATGAATGTTATGTTTTAAAGTGGTTTATTTATTTTGAACTGCAGCATAGGCGTGCGAGTACGCAGGAATGCAATGCGTTTAAAAAAGAGAAAAAATGACTGCTGAAGTGACACTCTAAAGAGCCCGCCAACACTCAAGCTTCATGCAAAAGGCGCTATATTAAATAAAGATTGATTGACTGACTTTCACGCTACCTTCACTGACCATTCCTGCTTCTCCAAGCGGTGCTCACTCTACATTAATGCAGGAATCCTGCATGAATCCTGTTACCTTTACGCTGCATGAAAATAAACCCAACATCATAACTACCATTAATTCTGCCAAGAATTAACAATCAATCAGTAGACCTTTAAACTTAGCAGAATTACTACAGTAAAGACAAAATAGACAGCGGAAAAATAACCTACTCTGGCTACTACATGGTTGGACTTTACTCTCTTTCGAACACTGTACTTAAAAAGACGCAACAGATAGGCAGAAAGATGTTCTCCGGTTCTCTCTCTGGTCTTGTGCCGGTTCAGTTCTTTAGGGGGCAAAACAAATCCATTAAACTTCTCTGCCATTTATTTGTCAGCAGCTGCTGATGTCTTTCAAACAGTTACTGGTGCTTGAAATCGATTTCAGCAAAACATGCAACTGTAAGGATCAATGTTGTAAATCTCCCTCCCGATCGGAAAGGACGCTGTGTAAGGTCGGTGGTATGCTGCCTCCTAGATGGACCGCCTTGATGGTAGGTGGAAACCGGAAGGTGACCATATTAGGAGGGGCGCGTAGTTGCAGGTGCCTGGAACGACTCCATTGCAAGCAGCTGCAGGACGGCCCTCTATTGGAGAAACCATGGCGACGGGTTGTTTGCAGGGGGGAGTCTCTGGGTACAAAGGGGAAGCAGCTACGTCAGTACGGGGCCTTGTGCTGAAAAGTACACAGACGGCCGGAGCTGTGTTTTTGTTGTTTTGTATTACGTGTTTGTTTGTTGTTACGCCGTGTACCCCCCGATACCATCGCTGGTAAAGGGGCGGCTCTTTTTGTTTGTTTCTTAAAAACACAGACGTTTTTGGGAATAATTTACTGTCTGGACTGTCTTTTGTATACACTACACCACTCGCACCTGTCACATGTGCACAGGAAGTCACGTGAAAGGGGCACAACTAAGTATAATGTTTCGTCCATTCCGATCCAAGAGGTTCCCGGTCCATGTTTTTCAGTTCTCCAGTGGGAACTACAAAGCAGAGCATGTCCACGGCAACATTATGAAGCTTGCACCTCACACACTGCAGCTGTATTACCTGCCTGACTTAAAAAAAATAAAACAAAATAATAATCTGCGGTGGGGCTGCCCGCGTTAGACGCGTGTTCCAGGGACGTAGACAACTGAGGTATTAATTACAGAACAAAATATGCAGTGCACAGTGATAAGGCAGTGTAAAACAGAAAGCAAAGTAATGAAGGACAACAGGGTCTTCATTATGGGGCCTAAGGCCAGCTTTCCAAGGGTTACATTGTAGTTGGATTAAACCCACAGGGTGAACAACCGTTTAAAAAAACTACGTTAAGATAAAGTTTTTTAGCTCAGCTCACCGCTACCACCCCCGCACTGACTCAGGAGCGGCGAAGACAAGCACACGCTGTCCTCCGAAGCATGTGCCTTCAGCCGACTGCTTTTTTTTCACACTGCAGTCTCACTGTGCAACCGCCTCAGAGCTACAGTGTCGGAGGACAACACAGCTCTGGGCAGCTTACAGGCAAGCCCGCAGGCGCCCGGCCAGACTACAGGGGTCGCTGGTGCGCGGTGAGCCGAGAACACCCTGGCCGACCTAACCCTCCCTCCCCCCGGGCGGCGCTCAGCCAATTGTGCGCCGCCTCCTGGGAGCTCCTGTCCTCGGTCGGCAAAGGAATAGCCTGGACTCGAACCGGCGATGTCCAAACTATAGAGCGCATCCTGCACTCCACGCGAGTGCTTTTACTGGATGCGTCACTCGGGACCCCCAAGATAAAGTTACGTTTGTGAGACAAACCAACAAAACTAGGGAAATTGGAATTACGTTTTTACAATACAGCAATCTTAACAGACTTAGGTATTGCAGCACAGACAAGGGAAGTGTGGAGTCTCCCCTGGTACCCACAAGTGTAATAGTTAGTCTACTTTTACTTTTCTGGAGTATACAACTATGTCAATAAAATACATTATTTTTATTTCAGGAACATAAGAACATAAGAAAGTTTACAAACGAGAGGAGGCCATTCAGCCCATCGTGCTTGTTTGGTTGTTAGTAGCTTATTGATCCCAGAATCTCATCAAGCAGCTTCTTGAAGGATCCCAGGGTGTCAGCTTCAACAACATTACTGGGAGTTGGTTCCAGACCCTCACAATTCTCTGTGTAAAAAAGTGCCTCCTATTTTTTTTTACTTTGTGTTTATTGTTTGTGTTTAAGAACCTTTGTTTGGACCTCGTGCCAGAGGAAAGCTTGGGGAATCCGACATCAACCCCGCCCACCACCGCCCGAGGGACATAAGGGGACTCTTGGGGGGAGGGCTTGGGTTCAAAGGGGGTGGGGGGGGGTGGGGGGGCTTTACTTTGTACGTGGGGGGAGGTGTGTGGCAGAGCAGGGCTCTGCCCTTGTAAATATTGGCAGGGATGGGGTTAAGTTCTCCTCCCTGCCCAGGTTTATTGTGTCAGGTGGGAATCATTAGTAATCAATCAGCACCCAGCCACCTGACATAAAAGGAGGCCTCAGCTCCTCAGTAGAGAGAGGTAGCTGAGGAAGCAAGTGTGTTTTTTCTTGGTGTGCTGGGTTTTTGTTAATTTTGCAACCCAGTGAAGGCAAAGCTCAGCCTGGAAGCTTTATTTATGTAAGTTTATACTTTGTGTTTATTGTTTGTGTTTAGGAACCTTTTTGTTTGGTCCTCGTGCCTGTTTATTTTGTGTTTTTTATTTAATAAAAGTCTTTTGTTTGAACTGCAGTCTTTCTCTGGGCCTCAACCCTTGCATCATCCTGTCACAAGCTGTTATTTCCTTCATGCTCATATTGGACTTGGCTTTCGTCAAGATAAAATTTGATAATAGTGGTGGGGCCCAACCAAGATGGAGCTTCACTGTAATATATAAGCCTTCATTGCTTTTCCGCAAAGTGGATCTCCTACTGGCCCAGTGTTTATGGCAGAAGTGTAATGCTGGTCCAGGGATCAGCCTATTTGTGGCCTCCCTGGCGCATCAGTACACACAAAGGTGCCGAGTGTGGCCTTCCTTTCCTGAGGCATGGCAACCATCTGAAATGGGCTGGGTGGGGCACTTCGCAGGGATCATCAGGTAGCAAAATATGTGTCAGCGCAGTACTGTTAATACACATTTTATGGTTGCAGATTCAGTTGACAGTGTTTTGAGATCTCTACAGCAAGACCTCCTACATGCAATTAAGTACACATTGTAAAATAAATGTACAAGTAAAGCCTCTGGCAATAAAGATTGAAGTGTATTAATAAAACAGCATGGCTTATCAGTGGTTTCCCTGCACTCTGTCATGTGCGCCACTTGCTGTTTTCTATACCAGGTGTGTCTGGATGAAGCCAAATTCACAGATACAGAAACATATGAACTGCTACATTTTTCAATTCTCTCCTTCCAATTTGAGAAGCCTTTCGTACAAAATGTTTCCTCTGCATCCACTGCCTGCAAGTACTGTGTTGGTCAACAGTGATAGGCCTACTAGCATTAATTCCAAGAAAAGTCTCACTATTTAATTAGACAGCTACAAATAAACTGCTGTATCTTTAAACAATCATATCACTTTCAGAGTGAAACTGAGAATGTACAAAACAGCTAATAAAGCTCAAATACAAATCACCCTGGAAAACTGATGCAGACTAAACCCAATACTACTTACTGCCAATATTAAGTTCAACCACAGTAAAGTTACAGTACCTATAACAATGCATACCGTTGTTCAAATAATGGGGAGAGCAAAGATTCAGCTGACCTCTGTCATCTGACATATCTGCACTTTATTCAACAGCATGACACATTGGATTATTTGTGCAGCCTCCTATAGCATTATCTTCAACGATGTCCACACTGAGACAGGTAATAACGTCAGCTTCTCACCAACTGTATGGGGCTGCATTGCTTTTGCAATACGATTTTTTTATCTGGACATTTTTACCACAATGAATAATAATCAAATGGCACACAGTTAAAGTAGCAAGATTTTTTTGATGCTGTTTTTTATAATAATATGACACATCATATTTGTTGTTGAGTCCATTGCATAAGGGGAGTGGGGGAATGTTAAACAAATTAACTATAAAAAGAAATCTAGTGTTTGCTTAGTTTTTTATTTAATTAAAAGATAAAAAAAATAAAACACTGTCCTTTACATTGCTGTACAAATATATTTGTATGTGTTAACTTCCCTGTTCAGAGACTCACTACATCACTTCTTTGGGAGAGCGGTATTGCTGTTTTTTCATGTGACTGTCACTGTCCATAGTGATTATAGCGTGTCTTGTAAAATACAAATCTAAAGTATACGTTTAACTATTTTTAATGTACGATACAATAAGGCTTACATCTACATTAGTATCACATGAAAACAGTTTTAAGGACAATAAAAGAATATTCATAATACAGGAACTTCTCTATGCAGCAATGACTAGGTAGAATAGTTCAGATTGCTGTATTGTAAGAAATGTACCCCAGATTCTCCAGTTTTGTGTGTTTGTGTTGCAAACTTAACTTAGTTATCTCTGTTTATCAAATTGTCTCCAAACTAAAAAGGGACTAATAAAGAGTGGTCCTAATGTTGAGCAGGTTACAAGGAGTAAAAAATAATTTAAGGTAAGGTCTTGTAAATCAATTTGAGGACCAGTATAACACAGGGTCACTATTTTAAAATGAACAGAACCTGCACAAATATTATGTACCAGTATAGTTTTTATGTGTAGAGAAAAATACAATAAATATAAAAATAATTCCATAAACTGTGGAATTTATATAAAAAAATACATTTTTAAAGCACTTCTAATAGTACTGTATATTCAATTCCCTACAGAGCTGATATTTTAAAACTGTATGGGACAACTTCCATCAATATATAACAAAAGCAAATTAATGCCAACATTTTTATTTTGTTATAGTAATTTTAATAAATTGCATTCTTAGTATAACATACCCTAGCAAAAACACTATAGTATTGTATACATTAGAAAACTATTCAGTAATTAGAAAATGGAAAACAGATTTCCTTTAAATAGGTAACTGGGAGCAAAAGGTAAATGTAGCGTGAAGGGGGAGAAGTCTCTCAGTGCAAATTACACATTTTTAGATGTTATTTTAATTGAAAGAGGTAGTAATTTTGATTTGAAGGAGAGTAAAAGCTTTACTCACATCTCTATTTATTATGACCTCGAGATACAGAGGAGAAAGGATACAAATTAGATCATTAACATGGATTTGTATATGTTTAGGTAGTAAATGTGATCCTTCCTGTGAATTTTAGTTTTGACTTGGACTATCCTGGTAAATAATAATATTAACTGACATGAGTGATGCCGTAGTCATAACTGCACATGTGAGACCTATATAGCAAACAGAAAAGGATGACAGGTAAGATTTATGGAATTATTTTGTGAGCTTCAACAACTTTTACCTTATCATCTACTTGACTCAAAGCAGTTAATGTAATAAATGATCATGTCATTTACAAATTTCAAATGTATTTATTTATCCAGGATAGAACCCTTGAGATATAAATCTCATTTCAAGGGGGTCCTGGCAGGAGAAGGTGTCAATCTTCTCCTATTTCCTATTTAAGTCTGAATCTCACACAGCTCGCTGTCTAGCGTTTTCAGTTTGTTTTCTCATATTGTGTTTTCGCTTTCTAGCAATCGCTCAGACTCCATCAAACGTGCTTAAACTTCTTCTTTACTAATGTCTAAACTTCATCTTCTCATTCTCTCATCCGACTCAGATGATTTAAAGCAATTTTTCTCATCCTTCAGCTTCTTTCTTTCTTGCTGCAGCAGCTGCATCACCAGTTAAGCCTGCAACTATCTAATCTCCTGCCATGCTGTTCAAAGCGCCGCTCCATTATAAAGACCGGCCCTCTGCCAAACTTTTAAAAGCTCTGTTCAACAAAGGCATCAACATTCCCATCTGCAGCAATCGCTTTGCCCTTAACATTTATTGCGAAGCTTAACAACTACAAGCAGGCGCCCCTCCCTGACTTTTCTTTTAAGATTGGTACATCAACAGGATTCTGAAAGCCATTTTCGTAAAGGTATGTTCTCCTCCGTAGCAGTTCAGTGTTAAATCAGCAGTCGTGTCCCTCCCCACCTGGTTATTCGATAACAGAATCGCACAATTCTGTTACACTCTCGTCTCCTTGCAGACGCCAAGTTCAACTTGCCGGATTCGTGACATTTAAATCAACTGCAGGTGCGTATACAATTCTCCCTTTCCAATTCTCTGTTGGTTGAGAGGACGGATGTACCAACAACGTCGCTTTTGATTTTTTTTAAACCTCTTGTATATTTTTACAATTACGCGAATGCAGTCTGATCAACAGACAGTCTGGTCTAGTATCTAGCAATGATAGCAATGTCTAGTAACCAAGTCTCTAAAAAGGAATTTACAACAGGGATATGAAACAATTGCACCATATCTCAGGGAAATAGATGGTTAATCACAGAAACTATCAACGGTGTCCCGAGGAAATGGGGTGGAGGATCGTAAAATAGGCTGTAAAAATAAGCTGTAACTAAATTGTTAATATTTATCCTAAATATTTAAAGTGTTCCTAAATGTACACTTTTATCATGTACATTTTTATCAAACAAAATAAAAATAAATAAATAAATAAAAATAACAACAGACACATGAAATGTCCCCTTCTTGTACTGCACAGAGAAATCTTTAGCAGAAATATTTTAGACCTTTGATGCATCTGGTGTCTTTCGTTGAAGACATTTTAAAGAAATCATGCAGCTTTATGCAATGTGTTCAGTCCTAAAAGTGACAGGTAGTGCATCAGTAAAGGGCTATTCACAGTATAGCGTTTATTCGCTGCGTTTTTTACGCCCAACGTTTCGCTGCTATTTTTGTATTCAGACTTGCGCATCTAATATCACAGGCAAGATGGGGAAGCATCTGATTATTGCAATGCAGAATATCCTGTTCTTTATGATAAGCAGCACAAGAAATATCTCCATAAAGAATACAAACAGAAAATATGAGGAAATCGTAAAGTAAGCACTATTGGTATGTTAAAATAAACACACTGTTTTGACTACAGGTTTTCATTAAATGTCTGGGTGTAGCATCTAGAAAGTGCATGCCATGAGATACTCATACTATAGCTGCATGCTATGGTTGTGAAGGAGTCGTCGGTAACAAGGTATCTGTGAGAAATAAAACAATTTTTAAAAAATTTAAAAAAAACATCAGAATGCATCAAAATGATTGCGTTTGGTAGTCCTATCTGTACGTCTAACTTTGTTTAAACAATGTTTTTGTTGCCAGTAACATTGTTTGAGATGATTTGTTACCAATACAGCGGCTGATCTGACACTCACCTTTTTTATTGGCACCCTGAGCTCAGGGTGCCCATTCGTGCCACACACACCCAACCATATATATATATATATATATATATATATATATATATATGATAACCTCTTGAATTTCATAACTACGTAAATAAATACAACAGCATTTGTAGGATATGCTATATACCAGAGCTGTAATGAGTCAAATCGCCATTTTTGATTGACTCGACTCGACTCGACTCAAGTCATTGTCATCAAATGACTCGACATGACTCGAATCCCTGCAAGAAAAGACTCAACTCGACTCGAGTCTCTGCTCAAAAGACTTGATTCCACTCCCGGGCCAAAAGTTTCGACTTGACTTGAGTCATAGTCTTTATGATAAAATAAATTACAAGATCAGTTTCATTTTCATTAACTGCAGCCCTTCTTCTTATGTGTACAAGCCCTGCCTCTTTGAGTGAGAGGAACACGTGACAACATAGAGACAGAGGTCTAAAATAACTGAAATCGTTTTTGGTCTTTTTTATTTTTTCTTACTGTGGAAGGGTGGTGGGCAATTCACTGACACACACGGGAGACAGAAGGTTTTATTTGTAACACCGCTCAGGCGCACTGATTTATTTTTACCCGCAGAGGGTGCTGTTGTCCGTGGCCTGAATACTGGCAACAGTAAACAGGACCATGGGGTTACCAATACTGTCATACAGTCCAGTGCACATACAAGTGCTCAAAAATAATAATGAAAACAAAAGGTGAAAGAAAAAAAAGAAAATAAAACACAGTAATAAAACTACAAAACAAAAGTGCTGCTTACGCAGTGCCCCCACTGCCACTAAGCCAGCTATTTTCTATACACTGGGGAGGCCGTATAACTACATATGTCCCCTTGGGTATGTAATTCTTTTATTTTTTGTTTCTTTTAAGGCAGGCTGGCTCACTCATCCGTGCTTGCCTGCTCTTTCTTTACACTTTCTCCAGCGTCACTGGGTATCCTCTCTCCGGCCACCCAAATGCACAACCAAGCACAGTTCTTATGGGCCGAGCAATCCCCCAAGGCCCGCCTCTCAGCCACTCAGAGAGAAGGAAAGCCAACACACCCTCTTCCCCACCTCTCTGTGTCATCGCCATGACTGACAGACGGATCTTACGAGACTGCTGCCCTCTTCCTGCAGAACCACGCATATGCCAGATAGTCAGCACAGATCTTCCCTGTTATACATCCTCCTCCTCAGAATGGCACCACTGGTCCATTTGAAAATCCTACACCCCCATGCCTTCCCGAGGGAAAAAATCTGCATTTTGATGCAGTTTCCCTGCTTGGTGGACTACCCTGAAGGCATAGGGTTGCAGGGCCAAGTACCACCACGTGATTCTGGCGTTGTTATCCTTCATCCAGTGAAGCCATGCTAAGGGGGCATGATTTGTAATCAAGGTGAAGTGTCGCCCCAGGAGGTAGTACCGGAGTGACTCGACTGCCCATTTTACTGCGAGACACTTCTTCTCGATGGCATTATAGTTTTTCTCGCGGGGAAGGAGATTCCTGCTGATATACAGTACCGGGTGCTCGCTTCCCCGCACCTCCTGAGACAACACTGCCCCGAGACCTGTCTCTGACGCATCCGTCTGCAGGGTGAACCTCCTACTAAAATCAGGACTGCATAGCACTGGCTTGCTACACAACCTTTGCTTCAAAGCGAGAAAGGCTCTCTGGCAAGGCTCCATCCATTGATCCATATTTGGGGCAGCCTTCCAGGTGAGGTCTATCAAGGCAGCAGCGAGCGTGGTGAAGCTCGGAATGAACTTCCTATAATAGCCCGCTAGTCCCAAGAATGAGCGCACCAGGGTTTTGGTCGTAGGGACCGACCAGTCAGCCAAGGCTTTCACCTTAGCAATCAGCGGTCTGATCTGGCCGCTCCCCACTTGATACCCCAAATACTCCGACTCACTCTTCCCAATAGCACATTTCTTTGGGTTCGCAGTGAGCCCAGCCTCCTGCATGGATTGCAGCACTGCTGCTACTTTCCACAAATGACTCGGCCAGTCCTCACTGTGGATAACCACGGCATCTATGTAAGCAGTGGCATACTGCTGATGGGGCCGCAAAATGCAATCCATCATCTGCTGGAAAGTGGCTGGTGCTCCGTGCAATCCAAAAGGCATGGTCCTAAATTGGTACAACCCAAAGGGAGTCGAAAATGCCGTCCTCTGTCTGGATTCCGGGGTCAGGGATATCTACCAGTACCCCTTCGTTAAATCCAGTGTCGTCATAAAATGAGCCATGCCTAGACGCTCCAGCAACTCATCTACCCGGGGCATGGCATAAGCGTCAAACTTCCATTTTTCATTAACTCGCCTGAAGTCAATGCAAAATCAAGTTGACCCATCTGGCATATCCACTAAAACAATCGGACTGTTCCAGTCACTTTGGGACTCCTCTATTACACCCAGTCTGAGCATCTCGTCAATCTCCGCCTTTACTACCTGCCTTTTGCACTCAGGTATGCGGTACGGCCTCTGGCAAACTGGCGCCCCCGGCTCAATCTCAATGTGATGGTGGGCTACTCGAGTCTGCCCTGGGACAGGAGAAAATACATCAGGAAACTCCGCCACCAGCGCCCAAGCCTGACATTTCTGTGTTGGTGTCAGATTATCTGCAATCTGTACCGACCCCTTTTTCGCCAACAGGTCTGTGACGTCATCTGCTTGTACCACTAACAAAGCCTCCTGTTGCAACCAGGGCTTCAAGAGGTTTACATGATAAATATGCTTTTCCCTCCGTCGCTCCGGCTGGCAGATTTCATAATCCACCGTCCCACTCCGGCGTGTAACCTCAAAAGGTCCTTGCCACTTTGCCAGAAGTTTGGACTCATTTGTTAAAGGGTTTATGGTGTGATTGTGTTCTGTGTGAAATATTTTTGCTATTTTTTTAATCGCATTAGTGAATAACCCTTTTTTTATCTGAAAATAATGAAAATTACTTATTTTGTAACACGCCTCATTATGCTAAACTCTTAGCCTTTGAAGATACATTTCTTTCTGTAATATTAAGCAAATTAGGTTGAGTTTATTGATTTTGAACTGGAGCATACATGTGCGAGTATACAATGGTTTTAATGATTTCGCCTCAGTGGACTGTTTTCTTTTGTAGCTGCTACGTTTTTATATATCAAAAATCAAATTAAATGCCACACAATTTGATTTCATATGGTTAAGGTATCTGAAAAAAAATATCAGAGTTTCACTGTTGAGAAAAAGTGAAAAACACTGCATTTTTTAGTTTTGTGGCATCCATTACTGTATATCCAACCCAACTGAGCATAGATAAAAGGGCCTCTGTATGGTCTATAACCAAATCTTCTTATAAATAGGCCAAGGAATGTGAATTGCTAAAATGGAGAGACACAACACAAGGCAGAAACTGTGGACCTTTAATGGTGAACATCAGTGTACATTGTTGTGCATCTCAATTTTATATGTTTAACTGAAATTATTTTCTTTTTACTTGTAGATTGCTAATCTCCTGTAAAATGTCTCGAATTTGCAGAACAAATGACTTGAATTGACTTGAGCCAGATAGGTGACTCGACTCGAGCAAACTGTGACTTAACTCGACTCGAGCTTGGCATGTCATGTCAAGTCTTACCACCTGTGACTCGACTCGAGCTTGGCATGTCATGTCGAGTCTTACCCCCTGTGACTCGACTCGACTCGAGCTTGGCATGTCATGTCGAGTCTTACCCCCTGTGACTCAACTCGACTCGAGTCCCAATTTGTGTGACTCGATTTCAACACTGCTATACACATAGATTTGTGTTTGTGTAGAGCTTTCTTTCTCTTCTTCTTTGGAGCAAAAACCATGCAGCAGCCTTCACCCAATCCATATTGCCCTTCAGATTATATCAAAATTTAGCAGGACAGGGTAGCTTCAGACCTGTTTCGATTTTATTTTTGCAGCAAATTTCACATCTTTTTTTTTAAATGGGTAACATGAAAACAATCAATGAGTAACAGAAGGAAATCATGAGATGAAATCCATACTAGGTTTGTAGTTCCTCACAATTCTTTTGCACTATCCATCATATTTTCTGTTTATCCTACTTTAAAAAATCAATACATTTTTATTTGTGTTTATTTAATTATTTATTTTTAAATCATTTTGATTTTCTTGATCATGGCCCTTTATTGGAAAACCTGGGGATCTGGGGATAGTTTGCATCTTATCATAGTTTGCATCTTATCACACCACTATCATTCAGTCAGTTAAAACTGTCTGTCTTTATTCTAAGCTCTAAATAGTGACCAGCGTACACACAGAAATACATACAGAAAAGGTTTAAGCCACCAACAAAAAGTATTTTAACTACCTAGAGTATGAAAAACATCCAAAACTACATAGTAAAGTTGATTGTTGCCTTACCATTCGAACAATTTAGGCCTGAAATTGCAAAAGGCAAGTGATGTAGACTACAGTATCATCTGAGAAACAAATCTGGTGATGAACCTCAAACTCAGGTAGACATATACCTAAAAGGGTGTATTAGGACCTAGTCTGTCCCAAAAACACTGACAATTACTTAAAATGTAAAGCTATTTTTCAATACAGATGATAGACTACTGTACTTGAAAACATCTGAGTTAGAGTACCAAGTGACATTTCGCAAGTCAATTCAAAGTTATTCTTTTGTGTTTATGGTTGCTTAGGCATTATTTTTAGTTTAATGAAAATCATCAGGCAAATGATTGTAGTGCCAATTTATACCATGATTTCCAACAAATACCTGATACAAAAGAAAAATATAATCTGTTAAATGTAGTAACTACTAAATTATGAACAATAAATCACTCTAACTCAGAAGAGCTCAAAATCTGGACAGTTAAAGGACTTTTTGGTGGTGGGCTCAGGCTTATGAGCAATAGATGAGTAGTGCGATCTCTGAGCTGTCACAATGCCTGTCTGAAATTTAACTATGACACATGCTTTTAACGCCTCTGGTGCCTCAGTCTCAGCTTTTTTCACACTGGTTGCCATTATGGTTTAGAACTGATAATGAGATTCTCATTTTAGCTTACAGCACAATGCATTGTCTGGCCTTGAGCCAATTTTCTGTATCACTCAACTGTGTAGCGTGAAAGTGGGTCATAATATCATTCTGTATGAAATTAACAAAATTGAAATATATAGAGGGGGGTCCTCTGTGTCTACTTGGTTTCTGGTCACAAACTTCCCCACTGACAAACAATGCCTTTAAAAAATAACTGCTGGACAAGTGTTTTATCCTCCCCCATCACTGAATGAATCATTTGGTGCCGGCAGTATCTAGCACAAGGCAAGCCTGACAGTTTTAGATGCTTTGAAACCTTGGACAAAAAACAGTCCATCTCATAAATCCAGCCGACAGGGGGCAAAACAACGGACCAATTGAGGGGCCATCTAGGAACGAGAACAACCCACAGCCCAAAATAAACAAACTGACCAATCACAGGGTGGAAGTGAGAATCACAAAAGCAGCCGCGCAACTTTCAAAGGACATGCTTCCCATACGGCGCGTATCCCACACAAGGAACAGGGCTTAAGGGAAGAAGCAAGCTCCACACACTAGAAACAAGGCTCCTGAGGCAATAGGAAAGAAAGGAGTGATGAGAGGAAGTGGCTTGGAGTTCGGAGGAACGAAATGGAAGCTAAGCGATAGAGTCACGCGATAAATGCGTAAGGGAGGCAGCACCTGTGTTGAAAACTGGAAGAAAGTGGGCGGCAAAGAAAGCTGTGGAAGATGCAAAGGCTGCCCTTCGAATTGGTGATATCATGGGGCAAGTTCAGCAGTTCAGGGACGGAGGGGGGTGAAGCTGGGACGCCAGAATCACCGTCGAGCCCTCTTGAGGTGTCGTGGGCTAGTCGACGAAACACTGAGGATGGAAGGTGCCCACTTGAAAACCCCAGAGATGTACCCTACTTAGCTCAATCCAGACGGTTGTCATGCTGATGCGCTGGGGAGGCCGCACTGTGGTTGATCCCCGGAGCCAGCATCGCAGCCGTTGTGTGTGCTGATGCGCCAGGGAGGCAAAACAAGCTGATCCCTGGAGCCAGCATTACACTTCAGCCATTAACACCAGACAGAAGGATATCTACATCATCATATGGAAGGAAACGTAAATGGATGGAGACACATATGGATCACATTAGTTTACTGTAAAGCTACGTCTTAGTTGGTGCTTATCTTGGCGACAGCCGAGTTCAAATCAGCATGAAGTTTTAACATCTGCTCTCGTGTAATGGAAATCACTGCTCTGAAGAAAGTTTCTGAATTCATGGGAGCATAAGTGCTCGAATTCACGGAAGGCAAGGAAGAACTAATGTTCTGAAGAATGGCTAAAATAATTTTCTGAGAAGGCTGAAATCAGCTTTGACGAGAGCCCTAGCTCTTTGCCCTACGAGAGACTTAAACAGTAAACGGGACACTGCCTTGATCTGAAAGCGGGACTTGGTTTCCACGTCGCTGCATGGCACAAACGGAAGCATAGCCAGCGGCTGGGCCTAAGGTCATGCACTAGCCGTACAGAAGAATTGCAACGAGAAAACCTCTACGAACTACATAACTTTTCAATTGCATTATCTGAACTGAGTTACATCTGATCAACTGAACTATTTGCAGTTGGAAAACTGCAGTCAACAAAGACAATGCTGCCAGACTACTGGAAATCAACCAGCTGATCTCCATTTGAGAATAACTATTTGTTTATTGCGAGCCGACAAAATACAATGCGTACTTCAAGCAAAGTACCGTCTTCTTTCACTGGAAATTCAGATCCAGAGAGCTGCCGTGTTCATCAACAAAGCAGATTGACTTCTTTGTTTAAAATCGATAAGTATTCAGCATATTAAATACTTTATGACTAAAGAAATTAACTGTAGCAAATCGTATCAAGTTAGTGGATAAACTGTTCTAGGATTAGAATATAACTTCCTGTTTTAGAGTGTGTAAGAAATGCATTTTGTTTGTTGAAATGTGCAGCTCAAAGGAGTTAAGTCATAAATGCAGAAAATTTGATCATTGCCCCATTTTTGAGTTAATTTGAATATATAATCAATTGAGGTTGATAACATATTATTAGTTTGGTACATCATGTCTAAGCTAAATTGACACAGTAAAACTGATTTGCTAAATTAAGTACTGGAATGTTGGATTCCATTCTGAATGGGAAGTTGAATTAATTCTCGTGCATATTGATATGAATTACAATGAGAAAAACGCATATTGAAAATACTAACGCAAAGTAGACACTTTTTGTGATCAGCCATAATTAATACTAGTATATTAACCATGCATGCTAATGATGTTATGGTCGCTGTAATCGTTTGACTATGAAATCAATGAACTGTATATTATTTACACATATCTCTAACCAATAGCCTTTCTTTTCTGTAGTATTAGATTAGTTGTGCACCCCTTTTTATTCTTAAATAAACTATTTTATATTTCTGACACATTGTGTGAATGTCGGTTATTGTCAAGGGAATCTGAGTTCTACATGATCCAGAACTTAAATATGGTATGTCTCATTCCTTACATTTTCACGTCACTGAGTGGGCGACTAGAGACTAATTTATTTTTAAATAAATTGTATACCTAATTCACTACAACTGCTTACTTCATATTTCCTGCTCAGACTCGGAGATCATAGGGTGCTGTGTTTCTAGTCCCTAGGTTGGATACCATTTATTGACACAGAGGTATTTTGTTTTACTTCACAATGTCATGCTTCTTTTGAAACATTGGTATGAATCACTATAATTACACATTCAATTCAAAGCTTAGTGTTAGCACCATGGCAACCACACATTTCTAAAAGGAACTGTCTCCTTCCAACTAATTTCTCTACCCTCCACTTTCTAGCCACAAAATAAGAGGTTGCTCACCATAACTGTACAATTTATAATGTATTTATCTTTGTTTTCCTGAGGAGCATCTGCAGCACTTCTACACATAAACTGATCAAGCTCCAATAACGAAACAACTTTTTCCTCAGGATGCTCCTTGAATTTCTTAATTTTACCAAAATAATTCTAACAAATGTACAGGATGGAATATCTTCCATTTAAAATATTATTATTTATTTCCTTAACTTATCTTGTGGGTCGTTAATATAACAACCTGTTTCCCTTCCTGTCGGCTTATCGTCAATAAAATATAATGTGATGAGCTAATGGGGGGTCCAGTCTGTAATTCGACCTCCCAGCACTAGAGGGTGCTGAGCCAGCTGAAGGTTTTCCCTTACCAGGATCCGCTGGACCGTGACATCTATCACACTTGGAGGCCACTATCTTGGTAAAGGAAGACAGTGTAAGTGCATAGGTCCCTGCTACTTTTAAGCCATTATTATGAACACATGTCCTTTCGGGGATTGGTGTTCGGCTGACTACAGGGGCGTAGCTCTGGGTATTAAAGGGAGCGTGCTGTCTCACAGCCTGTGGTTCTTGGTGCTGCAAACCAGCGGGAGAGTAAAGTGGTGAGGGGCGAGAGTTTGTATGTGCTCTGTTTATTGTCTCTTTGTTAATGCAGACAAAGCAGAAGGTACATGCTTGTGCGAACGGCAAGGAGGTGACAGCGGAACTGTGTGCCAGTGACGGGAACAGGATACCACCAGATCACCATTGCTCAAATCAACAGTACAAAGGTCACTCTTGAAATCAGGATGTGTTGCAGTAAGAATACCTCTGGTAAGAAAGGGGAACAAGACTGAAAGGCTAAAGCATGCACAAGAACACATAAATTGGACTATGGAACAATGGTCAAAGGTGCTTTGGACTGTTGATGGTCAACGACGCCTGTGCCTTCTGCCACTTCTGTTGTCAATTCAACGCTTCTCTTCTTTCTATTCCTTAAGGATATTATCTTCAAGTATTGCTCATCATTGTTAGACACCTTTTTGGTGTTCTAGTCCTGGGTTTGTCAATTACAGATGATGTTTCTCTACTTTTTGATTATGCTTTGGATACCACACCTTGAAAATCAAGTGATGCGAGCTATTTCACTAAATGTTTTTCCTGTTATAATAGTAGAAAACACAGGTGTCAAAAAAAAGAAAAATAAATTTATATTTTATTAAAAATAAAAAAATTTTATAAGTTCTTGTGCTGTGCGCTTCTGTAAAATCTTTTCTTCTAAGTTTATTTATCTGCGTTGTTCAGTTGCTTTTGCTCATCTGATAATAAACCGATTGCTGTTGAAAAGTTAAAAATGTATTGCTATCGTTTCAGTTTTATAAATATGTATGTTGTAAACCGATGTTTGTTCAGATGTTTATTTATTTACATTTTCTTGTTTTGATTTGTAAAATAAATGTTCATTTTATATATATATATATATGACATACTCAATAAAAAAAAAGAATTACATCTGTTTCTCCTTAATTACAGACTGTTTCTCCTTTCATTATACTATTTACAGTATTTTGAATACAGCCATCAGAAAGACTGCTGCGGGGCTTCTAGGTATATCTCTGTATATCTCCCAGAAGTGGTATATATCATTGGAACTGCACGGCCCGAAGTGGTTTATACCGCTTATAACATGGCTACCTGTCATTTGTGGGAAGAAAAATAATTAAAATAATTAAAACACATTTAAATGAAGACAAAATCAGAAACTTTTATTGTGTATACATCCGCAGTGCAATATAGTCCCAAATTTAATTTAATTTAATTAATTGTTTGCTTATAAAATAAATGTTCGTTTATTGTGAATTTCTGTATCCGAAAGTGCCATTTCACTATAAACTAAAGGACTGAGCACAAGCTGTGATGATGGGTGAAGTTTCAAATGACACTAAGGAAGTAAGGGGAGCAGCTGTGATGGAGAATGAAGCCGGATCTTGAAGTGAGTTTATGAACTTATTATATGCGAGGCACACATATTCTAGTACGTTTTCATCCTTTTGGATCTCAAAGTATGTTTTTGTTAGTTGTTGGACACCCTCGTGTCCAAGTCGTGCCAGATCGAACCAGACTTTACGCACCAAGCCGACCGTGGTGTCAGGGGACAGTACCTCAGACGCAGACACTTCAAATCCAGGCCGGTAATTCAGGTGGGTTCTGGCCTTGTCTTTACCTGCTTTTCTAAAAGTTTTCCTGACTGACAGGAATACATTATTGCTGATTTTAAACTTGCTGTCAGCAGAGATGTTAAAACTTCTACTGTTAAAATATGTATTTAGTCCAGCTCAGCGTTATGAATACTGAATACTGGTCCCCAGTTGAACTTCTTGCACTGGCATAAAATTCCCTTATGTTGTTGAGATTTTTTTGTACTTATTTCTATAAAATGAATGTCCATATTTTTTTCTTTAAGTACATTAACCAGCCCATTCTGTAGTTTTTTGTGTGTGTTTTTTTTTTCAATCTTTGTTTTCTTCTATTTCATTTAGCTCTTCCTCATCTACTGTTATGTGTCTACTCTTGCTGGTGCACTTATTTTATTTATTTATTTTTTTCAGGTGGTCTGCTGTCTTCACTCAGAAAGTTGGTGTTGTACCAGTTATGTGGCGTTTCATCCCCAAATATATTAAAGGAAATAGGTGAAATGCCACTTTTCCAAGCCGTGTTATATATATATATATATATATATATATATATATATATATATATATAAATAACAATCTCTGATTGGTTAAACAGCATCACATGACCGTGTGCATATATAGCGTATGCCATGGCTTGCATACTAATGAGCCGCTTCACATTGAATAAATCACTACACACTGTAACATTCTAAATTCCATGACAAACTGTTGTTTTATTTGTTATTAGTTACAAAACCACTGCCAAAAATGAGTGACATTCCACCTATTTCCTTTAATATATTTGGGGATGAAAACAGATAACTGATACAGCACCAACTTGCTGAGTGAAGACAGCAGTCGACCTGAAAAAAAGAAATAATAAAATAAGTGCACCAGCAACTGTCAAGAGTAACACATAACAGTAGATGAGGAATAGCTAAATGAAATAGAAGAAAACAAAGATTGAAAAAACACTAAAAAAAAAACTACAGCATGGGCTGTTAATGTACTTAAAGACTGGCTTAAAGAAAAATATATTCATTTTAAGGAAATAAGTCCAAAAAATCTCAACAACATTAAGGGAATTTTATGCCAGTGCAAGAAGTTCAACTCTCCAGTTTTATAACGCTGAGTGCTGGACTAAAGAGATATTTTAACAGTAGAAGTGTTAACATCTCTGCTGACAGTGAGTTTAAAACCAGCAATAATTTACTCCTGTCAGTCATGAAAACTTTTAGAAAAGCAGGTAGACAAGGCCTGACACCACCCGCTGAATTACCGGCCTGGATCTGAAGCATCTGCGGGAAACTGAGGCACTATCCCCTGACACCGCGGTCTGATTGGTGCGTAAAGTCTGGTTCAATCTTAAACTTAGTCTGGTATGACGTGGACACAAGGGTGTTCGACAACTAACAAAAACATCTTTTGAGATCCGAAAGGATGAAAACGGACTTGAGTATGTGCACCTTGCATATAACGATGTCATAAACTCACCTCAAGATCTGGCTTCAGCATCCATCGCAGCTGCTCTCCTGCCTTCCTCAGTATTATTTGAAACTCCGCCCAGACCATCAACATCATTAGCTTGTGCTCAGTCCTCTAGTTTAAGAGCCACTTTTGATAAAATCCTTCTTTTTATTCCTGTTCAAATTCTGCATTGGTTGCAAAGGTTCAATTTAAATGTATTATGTAAAATATAAAATGAGCAATGCTTACCCTTTTTGTGAAGTCTGTGTTGTGAATACAGTTTATTTCTGCTCAATAAGGTGTATTTCGATGCTGATAACAATGACAACAGACACGTTGAAAGCAGGAAACAAAAGTGTACTTTAGTTATTGAGTAAGCAAATGCGATGGGAGTATAACTCTAAAATGTTAATGTTAACAAAGCTAGCCCAAGCAGCTCTTTGGTACAACTTCTCTCTTTCCTGACTGTAAACACCCAAACAGAATATATAGATTCCAAACTACTGTCGCTGTATCTGAACTACAGACATTTATAAAGTGACCCAGGAATACATTCTCAATAAGTCTAGTATTCTGACACTTGCTTTGGAGAATGATTCTATCCACTCCAAACTTCTCTTTTTAAAGAGTTTTAAAACAAAGAGCTGATGTAGGCTAATATTTGCAGCATGTATTGTATATTAAATGATTCATTTTTTTTTTCTTCTTGAAAATACGTTTTTTTATTTTTTACTTTTGTTAAATATAGTAATAAGAGTCAATTTACTACATTTTATTTGTAACACCTCAAGGACAGCTTAAGCACGGCTTGGTGAAACACTGTTACATGAGTAACTGATCCAGATATGAATCCATCAGGCTGGGTCTTGAACCTATCAGTCTATGTCCTGGATTATCCCAATTTTCATCCATACCCAAAAGGCTCCATTTAGCAGCAACACTTTCAGTATAAAAATAATCCAGAAAAATGTCCATGAATCTAATTGTGGAACACCATCCACATATTAATTATGGGCTGCGTCTGAGGTACTGTCCCCTGACACCACGGTCGACTATTTGGAAATTAAGTTTTTAACTGAAATATGTACATAATACTTCACATCATACAATTACGGAATACAGAAGAACAATCATTTCACACTAAAATGTACATATTGATGGTGTTGACCTCCATTATGGTAATATTTACAAACATATTGCTATCACTTAGGACAGAAATCAGTTTGTGTAATTGGATGAGAATATTAGCAGATAAGCACATTGGAAAACAATGTGGATGTACAGTATATCATTCGTCATTTTTGTGGCTTAAATAAAACACATTTTTGATAATTAAACTTACTATTTTACACTCCTAAAAATTGAATTGAGAATTGAGCCCTATTTCTTCTTACAAATTCCTATCCATTACAAATATTGTAATGTGATAACCAAAAAACAATTTTCCAGTTGTTCTACCTTTCCCTGGAACCACCTATAGAACTTTCATCTCAGAGTAGTCATCAAACATCATAAAAACTGAACAGTGGAGAAACCGCAACAGGAAATAATACAGGACACAGTGGTAGTGCACATAATATACATTGTGTGATCTTTCAAGGAACAGGGAAGCAACAATAAGCAGTTCATCATAAAACATGACGTTCTCTAACATAAAGCCTTATTGTTACCCTACACTCACAGATTTCCTTTTAACCCATTACATCTTCCTTTCCAACATCTTGATTAAAGGTGACTTGCATTCAGAATGCCTTACAACACCACAAGGCTGGCTTAAATATTAATCAAATTGCTGGCATGCTGAAACAGCTTGACAACCTTCCTAGGGTTTTTCCATCTGTTTTGTCTGAGATCCACATGAACATGTATTTAAAAATTAAATAACTGGCAAAGGCTATAAAAATCAATACAGGGTTTATTGTGGTACCCCACTTTTTACACATCTCACAATTAATACTCTCTGCTTTCTGTTTTTTAACCAGTTCTGTATCCAATTACATGTCCTCCCCTGTATTCATGCTGATTTGAATTTACGCATGTCTTTCACGTGGTACTTTGTCAAAGGCTTTTTGAATATCAAGATAAATTATATCATAAGCATTGCCATCATCTACATTAGCTGTAACATCCTCAAAAAAGTCAAGTCGTTTAGTTAAGCATGACCTTGCTCCTCTGAATCCATGTTGGTTATCCCCTATAATATTGCTGCTCTATACATAGTCTTCAAGCTTGCCTCTTAATTTTGCTTTCATCATTTTGCATGTTACGGAAGTTAAAGTAATAGGTCTATAATTACCTGGGTCTGTCTTAGCCCCCTTTTTAAACAATGACACAGTATATGCAAGCTTCCAGTCTTCAGGGACCTAACCTGTTTCTATAGAACTATTCATGATAGTAGCCAGTGGTCTACTTATTTATCTTTGTTTCCTTAAGCAACCTTGGATAAATCACATCTGGGCCCAGTGATTTGTTATTTTTTTAGCTCCTGTAGCTTATTTAATACAGTAGTCTTCGCATATAGGAACACCTCCTAAGAGAACACTTCACCTAAGAGAACACCCTTGTGGTGAATCTGATTTTTCCCTTTGTAAATGTGCAGCCTGAAGGAACAGGAACTCTGCTTAGAAGAACAGCTTTAACCTGATTACTCACCATCACCAAACTTAAATGAAATGGTTTATTCAATCTTTTCAAAACTGACTTGTCATCGCGAGAGTGTCTTGAGGCACACTGATAGGTTTATTCAGTCTTTCCAGAACCGCCGTCATTTAACATTGCCTTGTTTTGTATTCTGATTTCCAGGAGTGCACCTCATCACTACAAAATGGCATGTAAACAAACGCTGAAACACAACGCTGTTTCTCTTGCTACAAAGTTCGAGCTCTTGAAGAAAAACAGAATCAGACACAAGTTGTCGAGCAATTTGCTTTTGTTAAATAATGTACTTGTCTTCAATATTGCTCCTGTACATTTATTTAATCTAGAGCAGCTGCTGCATTTTTTAACATGTGTAGTAGGGGTGTGTGTTAATTTAGTTTGACAGTTTATTCACATCAGTTTGTCTGTTACTTTATTATTATAGTTTACTAACATACACATGCCTATTGCTTTTCGCTTACTTATTCTGTTCATTTCATATGTGGATGCATCATGACAAGTAATAAATATGTATTTATTTATTGATTCATATTGTGTCCGGTGGTTAACTCTGTCTTAGAGAACACTTTGCTTGCTTCCCGAGGGGTGGTCTCTTAGCTGGAGACTACTGTGCCTGTCACTAGTCCCAAGAGGAGCTGGGGGACCTCCTGGTGAATCTGCTCCTGGGTCTTGGTAGACTGGCCATCTACAAGACCAGGAAGCGTAAGATCACCGGGGAGAGTCTCTTTGACTGCGGAGCCATGTTCAGGGCCCTGGTCCAGTCCCGGGTTCTTTTAGAGCACGCCAATGTGGAGTCCACTGGTGACATGATGGCTTTTGTCAACCAGTGGGCTCTAAATGGTGTGCTCTACACTGTCTATTTTTGGTTCCCTTTTTCTATACATTTAATTTAGTCCTTTTATCGGTTTATTTGTTAAAATGTGTTAAATGTCTGTTTTTGTTAGCGATTTTTTTCTCCAGCTGTCACTTGACAGCCGTAGACCTATACAGACTTAAATTGTTATTTATTATTATTTATTTCTTAGCAGATGCCCTTATCCAGGACGACTTACAATTATTACAAGATATCACATTTTACATACAATTACATTATTTTTTACACATTATTTTTACATACAATTACCCATTTATACAGTTGGGTTTTTACTGGAGCAATCTAGGAAAAGTACCTTGCTCAAGGGTACAGCAGCAGTGTCCCCCACCTGGGATTGAACCCACGACCCTAGGGTCAGCAGTCCAGAGCCCTAACCACTACTCCACACTGCTGCCCAATATGACTGTACCTCTACTTCACTGATGCTGAAATCTTTAAAACCTATGTGTGTGCAAACAGGCGCCACTGCCTGCATATTATTTGTATCCTCTCTGGTGAAAACATAAAACAAAATGTTTAATACATCAGATATTTTACAAGAAGTAGATATAAACCTTTGGTCACTGCTCTGCTAAAAATGCCATACACAAAAAGATCATAGTTTAAAAATACATAACATACACACGCATGCATTGGATGAGTTCCTCTTTAAAATATCTCAATTCATTCTGTCTTAGTCAGCTGACATTTTTTCAGTTTTCATAGTTCTGATCTCTTTGAAAGTAACTTTTGCCCCCCAAACAATGCAGGCACATTATACTCACTTTACCACTGACATTACCACCAAACGGTGAAATTTACTTACCGATAAATAGGGCTTGACGTTTTTGGTTTTAACTTATTTTTTTCGGTTTTAAACTTTTTTGCTTCTCAAAAATAACCTGCGTCTTATGTTCAAGTATAGTATAGTGATGCGTGTATTAAAAGCGCCAACAACAGACATGACTACCCGAGTACACAAACAGCAACGCGACACTGCTGAGAAAAAACAAACCAAGCTTCCTGAGGAATTCCAAGAGAAATGTTTACAATTTCAGTATTTCTAACAAACAGTACCAGCTTGGAAAGATCGGAAATGCTGATCAGACCCCCGTATTTTTCGACATGCCAAGCAATGTTCAATGGTGTTGTGTCATGCTTGCTGTTGCCGGGATGCGTGATGCCATGAGTGGTGGTATGTGTACGACAGAGACGCCATCTTAAGTATAATACAGTGTGCAGCACAATAAACAAGCTCCGTGGTTAATCTACAACAACACTGTTTCGTGTCAGTTTTATATGATACAACAGCGCAATTGAGGTTGTATCTTTATAAATGCGTATTTATTTGATATTTCATTTTTTCCTCAAATTGAGGGTGGTAAATTTGGTCTGCGTCTTAAATTCGAAGGAACGAATAAAAAATACTTACTGTAAAAGGACAATAAATTGGTTACACTCTCTGGTTAATTTTAAGCTTGCTTTGCAGTAGTGTATTAGTGTTGACTTCAAATTGTTTGTATAAAGTTATTTAAGTGTCTTTTATAAAATGGGTCTTTTAAATACTCTGATTGGTCAAAACCTGTCACATGGGGGTGTTGATGTTACAGCATATCACCAAGGGTTAGCACTTTTTTTTTCAAAAAAAGGGGTGGGACTCCCAAATGGCGCATCCAGTAAAGGCGCTCCGCGTGGAGCACAGGATGCACCCTATAGCCTGGAGATCGCAGGTTCTAATCCAGGCTATGTCAGTGCCTACTGTGACTGGGGGTTCCTAGGGGGCGGCGCACAATTGGCTGAGCGCCGCCCGGGTAGGGAGGGCTTATGTCGGCAGGGGAATCCACGGTTCACCATGCACCAGCAACCCATTTGGCCAATAGGGTATTTGCGGTTCTGCAGTGGAGCCATCGGATCTGTGTTGTCCTCTGGCACTATAGGTCTGGTGGTCCCGCTGTGGATCCGCAGTGCGAAAAATGACGGATTGGTAGGAACACGTTTTTGGAGGACGCGTGTTCAAACTTCCGTTTTTCGAGTCGGCAGGGGGTTGCAGTGGTGAACCGGGATACAAATAACAATTGGGCATTCCAGATTGGGGAGAAAACCATTGGCAAATTATTTACAAAAAAATGGGTGAATCACTAGTTGATATCCATACGTCACTAGCCTTTAAAAAAAAAAAAAAAAAAAAAACAGCAGCCATATTGGAATTTATCGTAATAAACATAACTAATGAGATTTATGTAAATGTTGACCTTTTGGGACACCGAAGTGTACGTGAGATATTGAATGAGTCTGAATCGGACACCAGTGATTAATTCAAATAGTAAAAAAAGCAAAAGTATTCAAATCAATTCAAAACTTGCCATTCTGATCGCTCTGCTCCTTTTCCCTGAAACACAGCATTTCCCTATCCCATTCTGAAAAAAATATCTTAAACTTTCAGCTTTTTACAGAAGATTTGGTTCACTCTTAAAAGAAACTTTGGTGGTTAAATGGATGTTTTGTCGCTGCTGCCCCATCTCTGTCTTCTCTGGTCGGTTGCATCTCCTGCCCTGCCTGCTGCCACTGGTCCCACCCCCCGTGCAGCTGAGTGATCTGATGCAGAATATTTATAAATGTATGTCGATAATTCCTGCCGTACCTTTCTCTGCACATAAATGTGTCCAGGTACAATGGTATTATCTCTTCTACTGTGCCCTGCATTGTTTTAAATGGTTTCTTAACACTGGCACAGTAGTTTTCCACGTTGTCCAGTCGTAAACTGCAAAATCAGTTATGATAAGTAACCGGGTATTCCATTATGCAAATAACGTCTTTCTATAGGAGCTATATAAATTTATATATATTACGGTAGTGGTGGGCAACGATATGAAAATTGTATATCAATATCATGCACGTATCTCGATATCGATAATACTTAAGTCTTGCAAAACACAGAAAAATATAATAACACTGCTATATCAAACATATATATATATATATATATATATATATATATATATATATATATATATATATATAGACGTTAACAAATATACACATGAAAAGGAATAACTTTAACTTAGTGGTGCTTTGCTTCACAATAGCCATGGAGAAAAACAAGGTCTTGTTATATTGTTTTAAATTCCATCATCAGCCACCTCAGAATATTCCTATACTTCACTGCGCAGACTTTGGAGTTGTTCATTTTCTTGCCAATCCAGAAGTAATTGAATCTTCAGCTGCTCTGCGTGTAAATGCTGACTCACAACACCTCTAGAAGTATTAAGTACGGTATCATGCCAAATTTTGCATTATTTTGAGATGTTTTTTGGTGTTTTAAAAGTACATATATATGTGCTTGCCAATGGATATTGCTACCAAACCATAAAAAATCTGGACATTTTATATAATCACAAGGCCATTTTTATCAAAGATCCAAATGTACAACTCTGCACTCATGTGGTTAATAAATTTCATAGATTTCATATCCTGACCTGCTTCGCCATCCTGTCTTTCTTCACAAGTCCTGTAGCAGCAGCAATGTTCCCTGCACCTTCCGCAGTTTTGTGTGCAACCGCTGTGACCCCTGTGACCATTGCACCTCCAACCTGGGACACCTGCTCTTTGGTTTTCTCTGCCACTGCAAATGCAAAAGGAAATGTATCGCCATGTCATATATTTAAGGGATAATGGCATAGTTGTGGCATGTCAAAATGTAATAATGGAACTCTAGAGTCAATCCCCAGTGGGGGACACTGCTGCTGTACCCTCGAGCAAGGTACTTTACCTAGATTGCTCCAGTAAAAACCCAATTGTATAAATGGGTAATTGTATGTAAAAATAATGTGATATCTGTATAATGTGAAATAATGTGATATCTTGTAACAATTGTAAGTCGCCCTGGATAAGGGCGTCTGCTAAGAAATAAATAATAATAATAATAATATTTGAATGAGGGTGATTCATTATTACAGAGGAACACATCACAGCAATGTCATGAACACCTCTGATTTACCTCTGTTTATAATAATAATCATTGTATTCCACTGATAGAGGTAACTTTTGAAAGAATGGCTTGAGTGTCCCTGTGTAGTGTTTCACCAGTACGCAGTATTTTGAACAGGTGTCGTGAATTTGTGAAATCTTCCCAGTTATTGAGTTACTGCATAAGCAGAATGGCAGTCTTCCATAGATAGCAATGGGAGAGCAGTGTCCGGTTGTTTTATAATATCTTCTATGGTATGTATTCAGTGGTTGTACAACACATTATAACACCTGTATTAGCACACTTATTCTGTAATGTATAAAAGCTCCTTGTTGCGAATCAGTTTCAGCTGTAACGGACAGACGCTTATAGAGGGTTGTAAGTAGGCATTCTGTTGGCATATATTTCTGTATCCAAGACTATATAAATTACTAATGTGTCACAAAGAACAGTATTTAAAGTAATGCCTCTCTGGGCCATTCTGGAGAACAGGCTGTGATGCCCTGAAGTAAGTTAATCATTGAGGAATGGTGGTATCGAGAACAATTTAAACACATTGCAGACTTGTCACATCGAATCAGTGCTCTGCTGGCTGCCCACAGTGGCACAATATTTTATTGACAGTGTTATGAATTTTGTTTTTTTTTTGCCAAACCATTCAATTTTAGACTTTTACATTTAAATAAAAAATCAAACACATTTTTCAATTTTGCCCTTGATTCTTTTATTAATACTGAATTCATTGCTTAATTTACGGTGTCTAATAAAATGCATGTAACATCTGTATAAATCCTAGTACTAAGTAAGCAATAACACACTTCAATGTATGCACTTATACCAGATGCATTGTGATGCACAAAGTACAGCCAAGTGACTTACCCCGATATTAGGCGCTGTGTGGTTATAGTAAGACAACTGCACATGTTCAAATCCTTTCAGGCAATCAGAGTGCTTAGATTGTCCAGGCCATTTTATAGCCTTATACAATAACATCTTGCAAACTGAAAACTATGGAATAATTAGTTGATATTATTTACCTGATGAAACTCCATCCTTGGTTTTGGTGCCTATACAATGAAAACAACAAATACCTAGTTATTAAATAATACATTCTTAAAAAGAGTTGCAATTAATATGCAATGAAAGTGCATACCTGTGGTACTGTATAAAGCAAATGTTATAAACTTACACAGGTGGTATTTAATAAGCTGTTCAAATTCTGAATATAATTATACAAATTAAAATTGCAATGTCAGCTATATTTAATGAACATTTGGAGAAAAATTCTGTCTGTGCCTATCACAATTACAGCACAGTATGATGAATTGTTTTTGTAATGTTGAATAATGTCCACCAAACTCATTTCACATGCAACAAGAGGGGGATTTTAACCCATTCCTCCAGAGTTGAAGACAAAGCTATTGAAAGCCCACTGCACTACCTTTTCTATTATTATTATTTGTTTATTTAGCAGACGCCTTTATCCAAGGCGACTTACAGAGACTAGGGTGTGTGAACTATGCATCAGCTGCAGAGTCACTTACAACAACGTCTCACCCGAAAGACGGAGCACAAGGAGGTTAAGTGACTCGCTCAATGTCACACAGTGAGTCAGTGAGCGAGCTGGGATTTGAACCAGGGACCTCCTGCTTACAAGCCCTTTCCTTTAGCCACCGGACCACACAGCCTACCTTCCCCTATGATTCTTTTTCTGTATGATTAATAGTTTGTGTTCATTCTGCTCCAAGTAGTAGCAAGAGCATGTGAAACAGTGCAAACATGTTTTAAAGAGGGTGGGAGTTTGTGTCCCTGCAGCTTAAACTACCTTTGGTAATACAACAAATTAGACTGTGATTACAAAATGGCAAAACTACATAGAATGCTAAACTATTAAATAATGTAGGAAACAGACACCAACGAGTTATATTTTATTATACCATGAAACATGATTGTGGGGAACTGCTTTCTTTTCCTCATCATCTTCACTGCATAGTTCCAAAATGTAAGTCACAATGTTAAGAGAATCTTCTCACTTACCCACATAGAGCACTCCCTCTTTTGTTTTGCCTGCTGCTTCCGCCACTCCATGCTTCGTCTTTTCTGCTGCTGCCACAACACCTTCCTTGGCTTTAAACAGTCCCTTCATGAACGCGTCCATCTTCAGTCAAATTATTTGCCAATCACTGTGAGATTACAGTAAATCACTCATATTATCATTAAATGTAGCATCATATAGCTTTGTTCTGAGTGTCATATGGCTGTTGACATTCTAGCACCCACCTTTTTAAATGTTTTTAGATGCAACACTGTATTTAAAAATATTTACTAAGAATAATCACATTATGTATTCCGTGTCAAAAAAATGATAAATAGTGCGATAGCCTTAATTATATGCAATAGCCTATCCTTACTGTTTCATAAATAGTATTGCGTATTCCTGCACACGACCATACTGTATGTATGTAGTTCACTATACTTTATCTGATTGAAAAATCCAGTAACTGAAACGCATTTAAAAAAAAAAAAAAAAAATGCATAGCTTGTACCAGAAAATAAATCATGTTAATTTATCATTTAACAGCGTACAAACACATAATAAAAATGATATTATTTCGGTTTATTGGATTTCACAAACTAATAAAAGTCTATATAATTGTAATTCTGAACTAAGCATGACAATACAAAAGACAATGACAATAATGACGTATCACATACAAGTTATATAGAGAAAGCAAATCTTCCACGATTCGTCTTCATTTACATCTTAAGACATTTTTTTATATAACTTTCATTGCCATACACTGGAATTAAATATAACCTTATCGCTATGATTCCTACGTTGTACAGCAATGGACAAAAGTTTTGCATCACAATTTAAAAAAAAAAAAAAAAAAAAACTATATGAACATAATTTAGATATGATGTACTATTTTTTTCGTTAAGTACTGTATGTGGAAAACTACAGCGCGGTATGTAAAACAATATGTTAACATAGGAATATTCAGCTGGTTCCATTCGACTTTATGAAGCAAAATTAGTTAATTATATAGGGTGATGCAAAACATTTGGCGATAGCTGTATTGGCGTCTTTGGCTTGTAGTAACATACTCTCACCTGTTCCCTCTGTATTTCTTGTTATAAATGCTTAACGTCCAAGGCAGCTCTTTAGAACATGCCAGCTATACTCCCTGTTTTTAGTGCTAATAATTACCAAGAGTTTCTTCTCCCCGTTCAGTGAAGGAAGCGAGAGTGATTCAGCCCGTGGTCCTGATGCTGAGGTAGTTCCAATGCTTTTGGGTTGGGTAAATCGCTGTATCTATCTGCCTCCTCTCTTTACAAGCGTACCTTGTGATTAGTCACGCAGCAAGTCGAAAAACGACCACCCCCACTAGGAAATGGCAGTGTGTCTGTTCGTGTTCGACTGCTGTCTGAAGCAGCTTTATAATTATTTAATTTATCTTATCGTTATTTTTTTTTAAGTACCTAATAATTGTATCATTGCAGAAAATAAAATACCTAGAAATACGGTATATAGTGCTTAATATGCCATGCAAGTGCAGCATGAAATAAATTTACAAAATCCAGTACATTTCTAAACCAATTGTAAAAATTATGTTTACATGCATTTGCATGGGTACAGCAATACACAAATAGTGTACAATATACAATTGTAGTAGTTAGTAGTTTATGACTTTTGATTTGTGTGGGTAAAATGGTGTAGTGAAAAACAACTTACGATTTTCTCATGGTAAATCTTTAATATCTTACCATGAGAAACTTTGAAACCAAAACTTTGCATGGTAAGATATTAAAGATTTACCATGAGAAAATCATAAGTTGTTTTTCACTACACCATTACCATGCAAAACTACTATATATATATATATATATATATATATATATATATATATATATATATATATATATATATATATATATATATATAGTAGTTTTGCATGGTTAGATTTACCATGAGAAAATCATAAGTTGTTTTTCACTACACCATTTTACCCACACAAATCAAAAGTCATAGTGACCATTGATCTCCAACTGTGGTAATTAACTTGACATTTTCTGACTTTGTTTGATTCAGCCTTATTATTTCTCCCACGTCTTATCTGATTTTAGTTTTATGAAAAATCATTGTGACTGATGTTTTCCAAAGACAACATTGCTAAATTAACCAATTAGAATACTCTTTTCATGATCAAACTCTCAGCTTCAAAGTGACATCACCAGTAGGTTGTCATTTCCTATTAAAATACATTAATATGCTCTGTTGCCCCTCTCTCTTCTTGGTCTGGTGTTCACAAGGGTAATTTATTTACTCCCTTATTCATCTTAGTACAATACATAATATGCAGTGTAAAGTAGAGGGCTGTGGAATACTAGGCTTACAAGTTTTAGGGTGACAGAAAAAAACTCTACATGTTCAGTTCACAATACCCCCACCCTAATCCCATACAGATAATAATCATCACACATAGTAAAACATTCATTAAGAAAATAAAAGCTGTTTTGGAATAGATCAATTACATTTGATCATACGGGCAGCAGTGTGGACTCTTGACCGGAGGGTTGCGGGTTCAATCCCAGGTGGGGGACATGCTGCTGTACCCTTGAGCAAGGTACTTTACCTAGATTGCTCCATTAATAACCCAACTGTATAAATGGGTAATTGTATGTAAAAAAATAAATAAATAAATAAATAATGTAATTGTATGTAAAAATAATGTGATATCTTGTAACAATTGTAAGTCACCCTGGATAAGGGTGTCTACTAAGAAATTAATAATAATAATCACCTACAGTAGATTTACATTTTCTGTGGTGAATGTATTTGACTGTGAATAGTAACCAATTCTTCATGCTTTACCACCTACAGCAATGTACTCTACAAAAGTACCTGCATGAACCTTTACAGGCAAACAGTGCCTGTGAAAGTTCTGTTCAGCACTCTGATTGTATGACCATCGTGTGTGTATCCACCCAATACAAGAAGCTTCCAGGTGCACATGAGCAGCAACCATCCTCTTCACCCACCTACAGTACATCCAAATATTTCAGTGTTTATGTCACTGGAAAAGCACAAGCAAACCCATCCAACATAAAAGATTAAACCCACAACGCTCCCTTTCAATTCAAAGACGACCACCAAACATTACTTATGGGATATGCCTGCCTATTGATAGGTATTCACTGAGCTCTCTATATCAGAGCTGCCGATAGGCCCCTTCCTAGATGACATCCTCGGTCCCGCCTACCGAGGGGTTAAAACCGTTAAAACAATTTCTCTTTTTGCCTCTCAAGATGGTAAGGTAAGACCTCTGTGTTTAAACTAAGCGTTTTGTGAAAAAGAGCTTTTCAAAGTCGACTGCAGTTCCCCTGCATTCGTGCTCCAAAATTGAAGCCTCTTTTTCTTTCTTCCTTCTTTCAGCAGCCTGCTTGCTTGCATTGCAGGCTGCCTTTCCTTACTGTCTGTCATGTGTGAGCGACTGCAAGTGCAGTATTGATTTAAAGGAGTGCGTGTGTACGTCTTTTCTTGTCTACACTTGGGAGAACACATTTCAAGTATCACAGTACAAGTAATAATACAATTAAGAGCAAGATAAATACAATGACTTTGGTTCAAGCAAGTACAAGTGTGACAAAATACAATTCAGTAATACAGCAGATAACAGTGTCAGTGATAGTTACATCAGGATATGATTAAATACAAAATACTACAGATTAAACACGCGGCAGATTACAGTACTTTGAAGTACAGGATTAAATGCAGTAAAATAGGGGGCAGATTAGAGCAAGTAAAGCGCATTTAAGGAAGGGTGATAAGTGTCCCAGGGGGAAAACAGAGGAGTTCTACAGGTGCTGTCTGAAGAGATGAGTCTTAAGGAGGCGCCGGAATGTGGTTAGGGACTGGGCAGTCCTGACATCTGTAGGAAGGTCATTCCACCACTGCGGAGCGAGGGTGGAAAAGGAGCGGGCTCTGGAGGCAGGGGAGCGTAGAGGAGGTAGAGCCAGTCTTCTAGTGCAGGAGGAGCTGAGAGGTCGAGTGAGGGTGTAGGGAAAGATGAGGGTCTGGAGGTAGCTGGGTGCAGTCTGGTCAAGGCATCTGTAGGCTAGTACAAGAGTCTTGAACTGGATGCGAGTGGTGATCGGGAGCCAGTGGAGTGAGCGGAGTAGTGGAGTTGCGTGGCAGAAGCGAGGCAGAGAACACCAGGCGGGCAGCGGAGTTCTGGATGAGCTGGAGCGGACGCGTGGCGGACGCAGGGAGGCCAGCCAGGAGGGAGTTGCAGTAGTCTATGCAGGAGAGTACCAAGGCCTGGACCAGGAGCTGGGTGGCGTAGTTGGTGAGGAAGGGTCGGATTCTTCGTATGTTGCTCAGTAAGAATCGGCAAGTGCGTGCCAGAGTGGAGATGTGCTGGGAATAAGAGAGGCAGTGGTCCAGGGTGACTCTGAGGTTCTTAGCGGAGGAAGAGGGAGAGAGTGTGGTAGATTCCAGAGGAACAGAGATAGAGAGATCAGAGGAGGGGGAGGAGGAGGAGGGAAAGAAAAGGAGGTCAGATTTAGAGAGGTTGAGTTTGAGGTGATGCAAGTGCATCCAGGAGGAAATAGCAGACAGACAGGTAGAGATATGGGAGGGGATGGTAGAGTCAGAGGTGGGGAAGGAGAGGAAAATCTGAGCATCATCAGCATAGAAATGGTATGAGAAACCATAAGGTGCGATGAGGGGGCCCAGGGAGCGGGTGTAGAGAGAGAACAGGAGAGGACCCAAGACTGACCCTTGGGGGACTCCTGTTAAGAGAGGGCGAGGTGTCGAGGTTGCTTCACGCCAGGTTACCTGGTAAGTGCGGTTGGAGAGGTAGGAGGAGAACCAGGCCAGAGCAGTGCCAGAGATCCCCAGGTCAGCGAGAGATGATAGTAGAATAGAGTGATCAACAGTGTCAAAGGCAGCAGAGAGGTTGAGGAGAATTAGGACAGAGGAGAGAGAGGCAGCTCGGGCAGACTTTAGTGAGTTGGTGACAGACAAGCGGGCGGTTTCAGTGGAGTGAGCAGAGCGGAAGCCAGATTGGAGAGGGTCGAGCAGAGAGTGGTTGGACAGGAAAGCAGAGAGCTGGCGGTGTACAGTCCGCTCGAGGGTTTTGGAGAGGAAGGGTAGGAGGGAGACAGGACGGTAGCTCTGGAGGGAGGTGGAGTCGAGGGTAGGTTTTTTGAGGAGGGGAGTGATAGAGGCTTTTTTGAAGGCAGAGGGAAAGAGACCAGAAAGTAGAGAGGTGTTGAGGAGGGAGGAGATGAAGGGAAGTAGAGCAGAAGCAGCAGCTTGAAAGATGTGAGTGGGGAGGGGGTCCAGGGCACACGTGGTGGTTTTGTGACCCTGGAGCAGGGAGGAGAGGTCAGAGTCTGAGAGGGGCGAGAAGGTGGAGAAGGAGGGTGAGTTAGGAGGGGATGCAGTGGGTGTAGGGGTTGGAGCAGGAGAGGGTGCGGAGGAGGGAGAGGTGTTAAAGAGTTTGCGGATATCTGAGATTTTAGAAGAGAAGAATGAGGCAAAGTCATCAGGGGAGATAGAGGAGGGAGGAGGAGGGGGGAGGGTTTAGGAGGGAGGAGAAGGTAGAGAATAGTTTACGTGGGTTGTTAGCGGAGGCTTGGATTACAGATTGGAAATAAGTACATTTAGCAGAGGAGAGAGTAGAGGAGAAGGTGGAGAGGAGAGTACGGTAAAGGTCTAGGGCAGCAGGGAGTTTGGTTCTCTTCCATTTCTTTTCAGCAGAGCGCAGTGTGATTCTTGCTGAGCGGAGCACAGAGGAGAGCCAGGGTTGGGGAGGGAAGGGGCGAGCAGGTCGGGAGTTGAGGGGACAGAGGGAGTTGAGGGAGGAGGTGAGGGAGGAGAAGAGGGTGGAGGTAGCAGAGTCTATGGAGAGTTGTGAAAAGGAGTCGATAGGAGGGAGGTGAGAGAGAGCAGTGGAGGCAAGGACAGAGGGGGAGAGAGAGCAGAGGTTACAGCGAGAGGGGACAGTGGTGGCAGGAGGAGCAGGGAGAGAGGGGAGAGACAGAGAAAAAGAGATGAAATAGTGATCAGAGAGGTCCAGGGGGGTGACAGAGAGGGTGGAGGGGCAGCAGGCCCTGGAGAAGGTGAGGTCCAGTTGACGGCCAGCTTTGTGGGTAGGAGGGGATGGAGAGAGACAGAAGTCGAAGGAGTGAAGGAGAGGGAGGAATCCAGCAGAGTGGCTGGGGTTGGAGAGATGGATGTTGAAGTCACCTAACAGGACAGTTGGGGTAGACAGAGTGGGGAGGGAGGAGAGTAGATAGTCAAGTTCATCTAGAAAGTGAGCGAGAGGCCCAGGGGGACGGTACAGTACAATTAGCAGGAGTTGACAGGGAGAGGTTAGTTGGACTGCATGAAATTCAAAGGTATTAACAGAGAGTGAGTAGAGTGAGGAGGGGACAGAAAAGAGTAAGAAGGGAGAGAGGAGAAGACCAGTCCCACCTCCCCATCCAGTGAGACGCGGGGTATGAGACAGGACGTAGAGAGAGGACAGGGCAGCAGGAGTTACAGTGTTATCAGGGTTATACCAGTAGTATGCGTACAGCATTAGGGCGTGTCTCCACACTTGTATAATGATGTCTGAGAGAATGATGTTCTGTAAGTACTGCAAGTTACTAATAATTTAATATTATATAATAAACTTGGTTAAATCCAGTTACAGTCTCGTCTGAGCTTAAACAACACACCACATTACATGAAACAGGAAAGATTTAAAAAAAAAAAAAAGAAAATGGAAACTTAGCATGGCTGAACAGTGGAGGAAATTCAAACAGAGATTTGAAATATATGCAGCTACAGAAGGGAAACCGGAGAAGCAGCAAACCTCACTGTTTCTACACGTGGTCGGTGAAGATGCATTAGAGATTTATAACACTTTCATGTTCAAAACAGAAAAAGAAAAACTGCAAGTCATAATGAAAAAATTTGAGGACTACTGCACCCCAAGGAAAAATATCACGTACGAAAGGAATGTTTTCTTCACGTGTGTGCAACGCTCAGGTGAGACGATAGATCAATATGTAACAGAATTGAAGAATATAAGTAAGACGTGAGTTTCGTAATCTGACAGAATCTCTGATAAGAGACAGAATAGTCTGTGGGATAAGTGATCCAGTGTTGAAAGAAAGACTGTTAAGAGACCCTGACCTTACCTTACAAAAGGCAGTGGACGTTTGTAAAGCAACAGAAGTTACCAAAATAAGAATAAAAAAGCTCACAAATACTGAAACAGAGAACCAAGTTCCTGAGATGGATGAAATAAAAAGATTCATAGAAATGAAGAGAGTAGGAGCGGGAAAAAAGGAAAGACCAGTAGGTGGCAGTAATAGACAGAGACATCAGATTAAATGTGGAAGGTGCGGCAAGGAACATTCGAGAAATAGCTGTCCAGCCGTGGGAAAAGAGTGCATGAACTGCAAAAATAAAAATCATTTCGCAAGGCTGTGTAGAACGGGCAAAATACAGACAGTGAAGCAGATAGAGGAAGACAGCAAAAGTGAACTGTTTATAGGAGTGTGGCAAAGTGGTTGTGTGCAGGTGAAGATAATACAGCTGTGCAGAAGAAACAGACAGACAACAATATCCAGGTGCAATGGTGTTTATTGATTGTATTTTGTCCAGAGCCTGACGGCAAACAACAGTAAACAATAATGAAGTAAAATGATACAGCAGCATGTATCACTTTATTTATAATCCCCGGGTTTGACCCGTAACCAAAAGTCCCGTCCTTTATACACCCACACGAAACACAAAACACATACACAGGTTCTTTAGTGAGTGAATTAGTGCTCGTGGTGCAAATACAGTTCTCTGTGAAACAAGGGGAGTGCTGGTGTCTGGTTTGGTGCTGGCCTTCAGCTACAGCTCTGGATCGTGTTAGTAGTTTAAATAACAAAGAAACAGTTTTTATGTAAGACAGTACAAACAAACATAACACTCACGTTTTTCACCGGTTCTCTTTTTAGGTTTTCTCTAACCATTTACAAAGGAACAGATCACTTTACTACATCCACTTTTTGTACCCTCACCCATGACCCCTTGGTTAACGAGCGCATCCACTCCTCCAATCCGCGGATGCCACGCCGTTTCCCATCCGGGTCATTGAGTTTGTGTACCGTAGCTCCGCCCCCTTTCTAGATGGCCGACTTCCACCTAACCCTGGGAATAAACTGTCATGCCATTTAGTCCAGGGTACTCTGTTCCCTTTACACAGCACCGTCGCAGGTAGGGAGGGAGATCTAACACCAAGAATCATTCGAGCTCTGTCATGGAGAATGTAAAGAGCCCTGAAAAATACTGGAAAGCACAAATAGAAGTAAATGGAGAATATGTCATGCTTAAACTAGATACCAGAGCATAAGCCAACATTTTGCCAAACACACACCTACCAGAAAATGAGCTCAGAAAAAGACAAAAGTGAAACTGACAACATACAGTGGAGAATTAATTCCAGTCATCGGAGTGACAACAATGGAGTGCGCCCACAAAGGTACTGTCAAAACTTTTGATTTTAAAGTAGTTGATGTAAAAGCACAGCCTGTGTTAGGATTAAAATTATGTGAAGAGCTCAATTTCGTAAAGCGAGTGATGCATTTAAATATAGAACAAGAAGGAAGTGAGATATTAGCACAGTACGGAGATGTTTTCGGAGATTTAGGATGTTTACAAGGCACTCACAGAATTAAACTTGATCCGGATGTTGCTCCCGCTGTGCATCCACCAAAGGAAAATGCCGTTTGCTTTAAGAGACAGAGTTAAAAAAGAATTGGAAAGAATGACAGAACTGGGAGTAATTGTGAAAGGAAATGAACCGACCGAGTGGGTCAGCCCCATGGTAATAGTAGAAAAGTCTGACAGGTCCTTAAGAATATGTTTGGACCCTCAACAACTGAACAACGCAATTCAAAGAGAACACTACCAGCTATCAACAATGAAAGAAATAAGTAGTAAATTGACGGGAGCAAATTACCTAAGTGTTTTAGACGCTTCCAGTGGAGTCTGACAAATACCGCTGGATGAGCAGAGTTCAAAGAACACCATGTTCAATACACCATTCGGGAGGTAACGTTTTCTGAGACTGCCATTTGGAATTTCGAGTGCACCCAAAGTTTTTCACAAGAAAATTGCAGAAATAATGGAAGGAATTGAAGGTGTCACAACTTATATTGATGACTTGCTAATCTGGGGCACTACCAAAGCAGAGCGGGAGGCTGTGTGGTCCAGTGGTTAAAGAAAAGGGCTTGTACCATGAGGTCCCCGGTTCAAATCCCACCTCAGCCACTGACTCATTGTGTGACCCTGAGCAAGTCACTTAACCTCCTTGTGCTCTGTCTTTCGGGTGAAACGTAATTGTAAGAGACTCTGCAGCTGATGCATAGTTCACACACCCTAGTCTTTGTAAGTTGCCATGGATAAAGGCGTCTGCTAAATAAACAAATAATAATGATTCAAGACTGAAAAGAGTCTAATGCAAGCAAGAGAAGTTGGATTACAATTCAAAAAGAAAAAGTGGCACATTGCATTGCCATAGTTGAAGTACCTGGGAAACATCCTCACAGCAGATGGCATGAAACCTGATGATGCAAAGATACAGGCAGTTGTAAGGTATGCTCAAATTGAGAAGGAGATGCTGGCAGTAGTATTTGGATGTGTGAGGTTCCACCAGTATGTGTATGGCAGAAGAATTGACGTTGAATCGAATCACAAGCCACTTGAAGCGATAGTGAAGAAACCACTAAAGCACCACCAAGATTTCAGAGATACCTATTGAGATTGCAGAAGTACCAATATGATCTGAAACATGTTCCAGGTAAACTAATGCTGGTTGCTGATGTGCTATCAAGAGCTTACCTGCCAGAGACAGATCACAGCATTGAAGAGGAACCTGAGGCACAGGTACATATGCTGACACAACATTTTCCCATCTCGTATGACAAACACAAAGAGTTAAGTGTCGAGATTCAAAATGACAGCACAATGCAGGCTCCGAAAAAGGCTATAGAGAAAGGATGGCCTGAAACAAGCAAATAAATACCAAAAGAGCTGAAACTCTGGAATGTGAGAGAAGAACTCAGCAGAGCTGACAATCTGATCATAAAAATAGAAAATAGAGAAAATAGTCGTACCTGAGAGAATGTGGGGCGAAATGCTAAAAAGAATACATGAAGGACACCTCGGCCTTGTATTGGCCAGAGGTCTTGTATTGGCCAGGTATGAATGCATTAATTACTGATGTAGTGTCAAAATGTGGTGTATGCCAGAAACACAAACGACAACAGCAAAAAGAATCACTGATGCAGAATGTGGTGCCAAACAGACCATGGCAGATGATTTCCACTGATATCTTCTACTATGAAAACAAAGAATATGCACTGATGGTGGACTCATATTGTTGATTCTTTGAAGAAGGCCTGTTAAGAGAATCAATAAGTGAAACTGTGATCACTCTGATGAAGTCTGTATTTGCAAGACACAGAATACCAGAGAAAGTAGTCTCTGACAATGGACCACAATATGCAAGTAAAAAATTTAAAGAATTTGCAGAAACTTGGTGATTTCAACATGTAACGTCAAGCCCTCTGTAACCTCAGTCTAACGGCCTTGCTGAGAGAACTGTGCAAACTGTCAAGAACCTGCTTAAGAAGGCTAAAGCAGCTAACCAAGATTTTTATTTAGCATTATTGGCTTACATAGATACACCCAGAGGAACTGAGTTACAATAACCTGCTCAGATGTTAATGGGCAGATGACTGAGAACGAGATTGCCCACAGCACACAGCTTATAGCAACCTGAAAACTGCAAGAAGGTACAACAAGCACTGCAAAAAGTAAAAAGAAAACAAAAGCACTACTATGACAGAAACGCGAAAGAATGAAAAGGTGAGAGTTAGGCAAGGCAGATACTGGGAACCTGCCAGAGTAGTAAGAATAGTAGATGCATCCAGGTCGTACATTGTGGAACTGCCTACAAGAAATCTCCCAAGAAGAGACCTGAGAGAAATACAAAAAATTCCACAAGACAGAAACCTGCTTCAGAAGAGAAGACAGCACTGTCCCAAGAGTTGGGTTTGCCACAACCTGCACCCAACATCAGAGCAGAAGATAGTGGAAGTTCCACTACCAAACCTGAAGTAGGAGGAGTGTATAGTCACAACACCTGTCCTGAAGACAAGAAGTGGACGACTGGTGAAGAAGCCAGCAAGGTTCAATGATCGAACTTGTAATGTTTGGGGTGTAGGCGGATCACTGCCCCTAACAGATTGCTGTGACCGAGCTGTCGTTGAGTGGCATGTGGGTGGTGACGTCACGGACCAGAAACAGAAACCAAACAAATATTGGCGGTGGTGAAACTGCAGCGCTACGGCGCTCAGTGATTTATTAAATAATAAACAACCAAAAGATTTAAACAAAACACACTAAACAAAAAGGCATGTTGGCCAAACAAATAAACAAATAAGTATCGTGCTGGTGAAAACCAGCACGCTTAGCAGTTGTTTCTATCTCTCCTTGCTCGCTCTCCCGTACTGTCCTCTGTACACACCACCCTTTAGCGTGGACAGCTGGAGGCTTTTATATTCTGGCCGAGGGGTTAACTAGCTGTTAATTATCTTATTACCCCTTGGCCACAGTCTGCATGAGTTTAGTAAGGATGCGTGACTGTCAGCTAGTTAAATAACGAGGTTTTTAAAATGACAAAAACAATAACAGTTTATGGCGGCGGCTTTTATCCATGCCGCAAACAATAATACAAATAATAATAAAACAGTGCACACTATATATATATATATATATATATATATATATATATTGTGAGATAGAGGGTTGTGAGAGACAGCAGGGAGGGGGTTAATACCTCCCTGCGAAAGAAGTGCACATTTTGTTTAATTGTTTTATTGTTTTGTTAATTTATTTATTGATTAATTATCACCCGCACCAGGGTATTTAAGACGTGCAGCTTGTCTGCACAGGGCTGCTGAGTAGAAGGAAGCAGAAGAGAGGTGCTCTGCTTCCGAGCAGTGAGAAAAAGTAAGTGCTGTGTTAGCGTTTGTGTTTGGTGGCAGGTAAACGGCTTAGCCGTCCTGCAAGGTAGTAAGGGAAAATCCTGTTTAGTTAGCGCTCCAGTGGGAGTTAGGTGTTTGTTTGTGTTTTGTTTACTTTTGTGTTTATTAAAAATTAGCGCGTCAGCGCTTAAAAACTCAATTTCTCGTGTGTTGGGTCGTACTTTTAAAGGGGCAACGAACCCGAGTGGGTGAGTTCATTTACAATATATATATATATATATATATATATAGGAGCACATATATATATATATATATATATATATATATATATATATATATATAGAAGCTGTTAAATGTGGAACTGCATAGTCATAACATGTAGATAGTTAAAGACTCATAGTAAAAGTAAGAAACATAAGGTAATATAGAAACCCTGTAAAGTTAATTGTAAAAGAAATTACTGATTAATAAGCTTTGAAGTAATATTAGATTCTGTCATAATAGTAAGTGTGTTGCTTCATTTGAAAAGGAAGGATGTCAGGATATTGTGTAGGTTATACCAGTAGTATGCGTACAGCGTAGCGGCGTGTCTCCACACTTGTATAATGATGTCTGAAAGAGCACATGTTCTGTACTTACTGCAAGTTACTAATGATTTAATACTGTATAATAAACTTGGTTAAATCCAGTTACGGTCTCGTCTGAGCTTAAACAACACACCACATTACAGACTACACCACACTGCTTGTCTGGGTCATGCTGTGGATTAGCTGCAGCGGGGTTGTCATACAACAACAGCCAACAGCCGTGTATTCCTCCACCGTGCTGTGTGTTTACATACATCCCGCTGTAGAGTAGACCTCGCCAGCTGCGTCAGCCCGCCCACCTCAGTGTGTCAGGCTGTCATAATAAACGAACAACAACAGTGTGTTCTCCCCTAATTGTTTTTGCTGTGTTTTTGCTGTGCCTGCCGTGTATGCTGCGTGCTGACCAGGTGAGTGACCACACGTGGTTAGGGTAAGCACCGCTACATAGCTGCCCCCCCCGGTGCTTTGGTACCTTGGTACACGCTCAGCCTCTGGTACTTTGGTGCCTCGGTGTGCATGGTGCTCATTGCACACAGTGCACACGGTGCCCTGTGGTCACAGTGCTCGGTGCACTTGGTGCGCACGGTACTTCGGTGCCTCGGTCGCACAGCGCATTAGTGCAAGCGTTACTCATGGTGCTCGATGCATGTGCATACGGTGCTGCACAGTACTCGGTGCACGTAGTGCATGTGGTACTCGGCGCACACGGTGCCTGGTGTCACGAAATCCGCGTGTTCAGATTCCTTTACGTACTCTTTTGAATTGCTCAGCACACACTCTTATCTCAGGGGAGACGTTAGGAGTACAGAGATGTTATTACTCCTAGTGGGATATAGTTCGTGCTCTGGACCCGCAGTATATCCAGATGACTAATATAGTACTCAAGAAATTGACAGACTCATGTATTTAAAGTTTTTTTACGAATCGGAGTATGATTAGTACTCGTTCGGTTTATTAACGGTTAAATATTGGATAGAGTAGCTACAGGCTACGTCGTAGCCCCAGCTGACAGACACACTGGGCAGTCCAGTGTCTTAACAGATATCAATGTTAACACTTTAATACATGTATATATATGTAATCAAGGCCAACAAGCAGGCCAAGAACACGTCACCTAAAGTACCCAATGGTCTATTTCAGTACATTCAACAAAACTCTCTCTTATTTCTAAAACATAGCATGAGTCCCTTATAGCAATACATGCAATACATGTGAGATAAAATAATAATTGATTAATGCTTACCCTTTAATATAAATCGTAAAAGGATATGACTGTCTTCACCAGGCAAATTAAACTGAGTTCAATCAGCTTAATTGTGTTTTGGTTTGCAGAAGATGGACCACCTTGCCCTGTCTGGGATGAGTGTGGTAACTCCTTTGTAATTTCTGTGCAATTTTTATAGGTTTTTCATCCCATTGGAATACATGGGACGCCTCAATTAAATACAATCATTAATCAGGTGAGACAGTTCTTATCCCTTTTACAAATAATAGTTTTCAAAAGATCTGGACTAACTTTTCAGAATTAATAGGTGTCATGTACTCAATAAATTCAAGACTTCACATTTGTCCAACTCAAAACCTATGATCTCATTCTTTGCTTTCCTCCGAGCCCCTCCTTTATCTGAAAAGTCAAGTGAACCAAAGTTCCCAGGATCTTATAATATAAAAACACTACTGTTTATATGTGCATGTAAAACACTATTTTTATATGTGTTATATATGAGAGATGTTCTTAATATGTGACATCATCTTGATGTCAATATGTGACATCAATTAATTATATTATGCTAAATTAAAGGTATGTGTTTCTTTTAACCTCGTATTGTTTCATCATTTTGTTAATGAGTCAGTTTTAATTCCATATACCATTGTCTAACAGAGTATTTGACAAAAGATTGTCTCATACAGTATTTAAGTCAATTAGTTTCACTAAGTTTATGTGGTAATAGTTTTCATTAGAATTATTTTTCCCTTAAGAGATGCACTAACCAGGCTCTGACCTGTACTTGACTCTGGGAATGTTACTGCAAGCAGTTTCCACAGTCTCTTGCTTTTTTTTCCAAGGTCAGAGTCTGTGCAAGACCACTAACTCCATAAACCTTAACACTCCCCAATCTAGCTTTTACTGGCGTGGAATGTAAGAAAACCAACACCTTGTTCTACAGGCCATCTGATAAGAAGAGAGGCTCCCTTGCAATGCAGCAGTTTCACAGAACCACACAATGACTTCATCTACCATCATTAGACAACAGTATAGTGGATTAATAACAAGGTACATTATAGTATATTATTACAAACTTAACACAAAAACATAACACAACACCTTTTATATTCTATAATTCAATGAATATCATAATGGCTAGAAGTCTTGTTGTTCAATAGAAGGATTGTGGCAGAGCAGGGCTCTGCCCTTAGAAATACTGGCAGGGAAGGAGTTAAATTCTCCTCCCTGCCCAGATTGATTGCGTCAGGTGGGAGCAATCAACCCATTAATCATTCAATTAAGGACTCAGCCACCTGGCATAAAAGGAGGCCTCAGCCTCCCATTTGGAGGAGAGTTCTGGAAGGAGAAGAAGAGTGGTTTTGTTTGTGCTAGTAAAACCAGTGAAAGCAACGCCCAGCCTGGAAGCTTTATTTTGTAAGTTTTGTTTTGTGTTGATTGTTTTGTGTTGTTGAAACCTTTTTGTTTGGCCCTTGTGCCTATTTATTTTGCATTTGTGTTTATTAAAAAGCTTTATTTTGAACTTTAAAACTGTCTCTGAGTCTCAAACCTCTGCCAATCCTGTCACAAGGATAAATAAACTTGTACCATTTTCCCATTTAATTAAATCGAATACTGATCCAGGTTTTAATCTTCTTATCACTACAGCAAAGTCATGAACAAGCAATAATACTTGTCAGTTTTAAATAATATGTTTTCTCATTATAGCAAATACTTAAAACATATTATTAATCTTATGAAATAACTATTATGAACTATAAACAGTGTCAATTAGCACTGAACCTGTTTCATAATCTTTCAATTAATTTACCTCAGTTGCTCCTAGAATTTATAATATTTCTTTATTTCTTTGGTGAATCCCCCTTAGGATTTAAATCCAAATACAGGCCAGTATAACTGCATTCGACTCTTATCATTTTTTTATAATGATTGAACTAGACTTGACCTTTTTCTCTGTTCATACAAAATCCAGCCGAGACAGGCTTTCTTCTCAAGACCTCTGGCTTGTTAGTTAATCTTTTGGTCATAAAGAGTCTCTTTTCTTATCTTGTGTTTTTAGAACATAAATTTGTAGATTAACGTTCACTTTTAGCCGGAATGGTGCTTTTTATCAAGCGTCATGCTTTCTGAAGATAAGATATACAACTGGTAAATCGTTCATTATATATTTTTTTAGAAATTCTCCAATTGCTAAGTGTTTGATTAGAAACAGATGTAGACTGACCTATTTCATGGAGCAAGAGAGCCATCTACTGGTGGTACAAGCCTCTAATACTTCATTTTTATATTACAGTACATTCCATATTTGAAATCGCCTAGTACATGTCCAGCATATCCACAGTTCCCAGCAGGATTCAACTTCTGTGCCGGGTTCAGCTCTGGTTGGTTCCGCGAAAACGACCACAGGCCCCTTTATCCAAAGTTTAGCATCACAGGTGTGAGACGCCATCTCCCTCACTTCGTACCTACAAGATACTTGGACACGTTTAGCTGGGACACCTTCTACACATTCCAATTTACCTAGATGTGCCCATTTCACTAAGTGACCTCCTTCACAATTCATGCATTCAATCCTCTTTTGGGTCTACATTTAAATGAGAGAAAGAAATTCCTGTAGAATCATTGCATTCAAACAAGATTCTACAGTGTTTAGCCAAATGACTGCAGGCCGGACAAAGTTTGAGCCCAGTCACTGATGACTTGCTTTGGCACATATTACATGCACACATAACAAGAGGATTATGTTTTAATTTATGTGCCAGGGTTAATTCTGCACCCTGTACAATAGTTCTGGATCTGTACATATTGTGGCTATACATTTCCTTCTGCTCGCACAAAGTCACTTGGCGAGGTACGCCCTCCATCCAGAATACAGAGGGAGGCCAAAACTCACTGTTATTCATATTTTCTGGTATCCAATTACTGTTCTGCCTCACATCATCAGTTAGCAGACACAATACAACTGAATCTGAATCAAATGATGAACCATGAGCCTTAGCTACTGAGATCCTCCATGCAAAAGGTGTCAATGTTTTACTGACCAGCCTAGCTGATTCAGCGTCACTTGCGACACTGGTGTGCACGGCACCCAACGCACATAGAGCCCTCTGCGCTCAGTACACTCAGAGGGTGCACATCCGTCAGAGTGGTGGAGTGCATTTGTGAACGATTCGGGAAAACGCAAGTTGATCTCTTCGCCTCGGTAGAGCTAACACACTGCCCCCTGTGGTACTCCCTCCACCACTTAGGCTGTCCACTCGGCATCGACGCCCAGAGCGCTCCTATACGCATTCCCGCCGATACTGTTGCTTCCGGCCTTTCTGGAAAAGGTCCGGTTAGAGAAGGTGACAGGTCTCCTAGTGGCCCCCAGGAGAATCTGGTTCTCGACCCTGTGCCAGATCTTACAAGGCCAACCCTGGATCTCCTAAGTCAGACGAGAGGCACTCTCTGGCACCCAGAACCGGGCAGGTTCCAGCTATGGCCTGGTCCCTGAACTGGACCACTGGTCAGCCCTAGGGCTATCAGACGCAGTTGTGGGTATGTTGCAGAACGCTAGGGCGGATTCCCCTTGGTCATTGTACGCCTACAAGTGGAAGTATTTTCAGAATTGGTGTCTGACTAAGAGTCATGACCCAGTCTCTTGCCCCATGCCAGTTATCTTACAGTTTCTGCAACAACTGCTTGATGCTGGTAGGTCACCTTCCACATTGAAGTTGTATTTAACGGCTATTCCTGCTTTCCTCCCCAAGGTGATCACAGCCTTCTACATGAATCAGTCTGTGGAACTGGAGTCCTCCCATCCACCCCCGTTTTCTTTGGAGGATAGGAGATTGAATTTCCTCTGCCCGGTGTGGGCATTGAGATGCTACATAGATAGGACAAGAGCTCTGCATCACTCTGACCAGCTCTTCGTCTGTCACAGGATATGGACCCTAGGACAGCCCCTCTCGAAGCAGTGGCTGTCACACTGGATTGCGGACACAGTCTCGACTGCGTATGATGGTGCTGGCTTACCCCCACCTGGGAGGGAAGCTGCACATTCCACTAGATGGTTGGCTACATCATGGGCCCTTCAGAGGGGCCTTGAAGTTTGATATATGTAATGCGGCTAGCTGGGCTACTCCGCATACGTTCTCCAGGTTCTATCGCCTTAACGTGATAGATCCTTCCTTACCTATTGAAGCTCTGATATAGAGAGCTCAGTGAATACCTACCAATAGGCAGGTATATCCCATAAGTAATGTTTTGGTGGTCGTCTTCTCTTTCAGGGAACCAGGGTTACGGTAAGTAACCTAACGTTCCTAAACATTAATTGGGAGATTGTCTTTATCCAGGTGTAAAAAAAGGCAAGAAACACCACGACAATGTCCAAGGTTCAAAGCATGTCCAAGCATTCTTTGAACCATGCAACCTGGAACATTGTCCTATCTGCACTGCGATCATTTGTGCCTGTGACTTCAAGCTGTTCCTGACATTGAAAGATTGTGCAGTAGGGAATCCCATTGCTATTTTTTTTTGTATCTGACTTAATGTTAAGTAAAACATTTTAAAAAGGTTTAAAAATGTTACTGAATAAAAAAATAAAAACAAAACAGCTCAGTGACAAAAGTTCAGATTTGGTGTAGATGTTTGTTGTAACATTTGTAGAACAAAATATTACCTCGACTGCATGATGCACTATTTATTTTCTATTATTCATGTATTCATGCCTGAAATGTACAGACAAATCACATGTATAAGAGCTGCAAATAGGATAATCAAGACCCTTTAAAATAATTCAGATTTGTTAATGCATTATTACTGTCATTATAGACCTCATCTGATCTCACAGTCTGGTATTAATTAATTAAATATCTTGTGTCTATATCAATAAAAATACGTTATTTTCAGAAAATACTGGTAGTTGTTTACTTAACTTTTTACATTTTTTAACATTTATTTATATGAAACATACATATTTATTATACTGTGGGTAATATTTTAACAGTAGTATTCTTAAAACAATAACTGCATTTATTATAATATATAAACCCATTCTCAATATCACAGTCTGAAAACACATTATAACAAATTAAAATACCATTCTTTTTAAATTAAAGTTCATAAATCGAGGTTATTACACAGGCAAATGATTTACTAGGAATCTATTTAAAACTATGACATAAATTAAGCATGCAATCGCACAATAATACATTCGGAAAATCAATTAAACATGCAATAACACAATACATTCAGAATATCTACAAAAACAATTGCACAGTCAATATTACACTAAAATGATATTACAACGAAACAAGACATTAGACAACAATTGGTGATAAACAGTGAGCAGTCGTAAATGAATTGTTGAGAATACCAATCTGTCTGTATTAAAATAATCCAATATGACCTACAATACCAAGATTGAGATCCAACTGCACACCTCATTGTGTAGTGTGCACACTAAGACACAGTTTACAATAACAATGGTATGGTATCATCTAACTCCAGTAACAGAGTGACAACAAACTAAGGTTGAACCCAAATCTGAATTTACTGTATATTACAAACTTAACTTCAGAAGCAATGTAGTTTTTCAGGGGGACTTCTGGTCTTCTGTAGAAGTAACTAAATGACTGCATTACAGAGTATACTGCATTTTATTTTTAAAGGGTCAACCCACAGACCAAGCCAAACATTTGAATTATCTAATTGTATAGGCTTTATTTGCATGAATTCTGTTCATGTACAGGGTTTACTTACAGGTAAAATCACAAAATCCAGTTCCTATAGCCTTAAATAACTAAAACAGAAGGGTGAAGGACATTGCAAAAGATGAAAGGGAACAAAAGAAGAGAATAACACAGAGAATCACAAGTCAAATAAAATGACAAATGAATAAAAAATGTAAGACATGACATGTAAAAGCTTTTAGTGCATCAGAACATACACACCAGCACTAAGCTAATATATTCCAACAAAATGCACTTTGCCTAGGGTTTAACCACAAAAAGGAGTGAAACCCATCTCTTATTAGCATTAGAGGAATTATCACTGGTCCCCCTTTTTGTTTGGTCCTGTGCTTGTTTTCTAAACTTTAATTTGGGATGTACAGATACAGTACTGTGCAATTTTCTTCCTGATTCCTGATCACTTCCTCACTGTACATGGCCTGATTGAATCTAGATCATTGGAGTGAAACTGAGCTACAGCCCGGCATGTAATTTTGTACCAGGAATCAATAACAAAAATGTATGTGTAACGGGGAGGGGGGGTCAAACTGACTCGCTTAGCGGAGGTGATAGCCAAGAGGAAGGCTATCTTCATAGACAGGTATCAAGGCTCCATTCGGGGAGAACAGTCCTTCTAGGAGGACGTAATTGCAGAGCGCCTTTAAGAGAACGGGTAGCCAAAAAAATGCGCGCCCAGAGACATTGAATCTACGGTGGCATGGCAAGCAGAGATAGCCGCTAAATACACCTTCAACGTGGAAGGAAACTGTAAGATGACTGGCATAGGGCAAGATATGGGGTCATGGCTTCTAGCCAGACACCAAGCTTGGAAATACCTCATAGGTATACAAAGAGTCTGCCCTAGCGCTCTGCAACGTACCCACAACCGCATCTGAAAGCTCTTGTGCTAACCAGCAGTCCCTTTCAGGGTCCAGACCCATAGCCAGAACCTGCCCGGTTCCGGGTGCCAAAGAGAGCCTTTGGAGGCGTCTGTCATCACCTCTTGGCGGTTCAACACTACTCCCATTGGCACACCTTCGCGCAGGTGAGGGGTCATCCTCCACCAGCGTAGGGATGCCGAGCACGCGTGACACACAGTCAGCCTACGGTGTCTGTTGTATTTGGCATTGAGGTGGAACACATTGAGCCACGCTTGTAGCGGTGCATGCGAAGCAGACCCAACTGAATGGCCGATATGGCTGCAGCCATCAGACCCAATAGTTTCTGGTACAATAGGAGGGTCATCTGCGATCCCTGTTGAAACAGGGAGAGGCAACCCTGGTATTCGCACATCGTAATGGAGTCCAGCCGGAGCCCCAAGTACGTAGTGCTCTGCACGGGTGTAAGCCGACTCTTTGCATTGTTAATGGTGAGGCCCGTCAAGATAGTTTATTACTCTGATCCCTTGCAGCCGCAGGGGAGCCAGGATAGCGTCCATGCTCTTTGAGAACATACGAGGAGCTAGCGAGACGCCGAATGGCAGCACAGCAAACTCGTAAACGCTTCCTTGAAAAGAGAAGCAGAGATACTTTCTGTGCTCTGGACGAATGGGAACGTGAAAGTACGCGTCCCTTAAGTCCACGGTGGTGAACCAGTCACCCGACCGGACGGGCTGGAGGATGTGACGGTGCATCAGCATTTAGAACCTCCTTTCTTTTAAGAACCCATTGAGGAGCCTCAGGTCTAAGATGGGGCGAAAGCCGCTGTCCTTTTTGGCTAACAGAAAATACCTCGAGTAGTAGTGGGAGGTGGGGTCTACGAGACGAATGGCTCGCTTGCACAGCTAGGTGGTCACTTCCTTCTGAAGTACCGAGGCCTGGTAAGGGTCTGTCATGAAAGTATTTGTGATGCCTCGAAAGGGGGGAGGTCCCAAGCGGATAACCGTTTTGCACGGTGGCAAGCACCCAGGTGCAAGCGTGCCAGTACTGCAGCTGTTGTGCCGAAAAGGGGGTCTGAGGCTGCCTCGGGGGCAACGTGGGCCCCCTTCCTGTCCCCATACTTACAACCATCCACCTGCAGCACACACAGCTGGAGCCCGACTACCAAGCTGGGAGAGGGTGGCTCTCCTCTCTCCTGAAGCCGCTGACAGCAATCCACACAGACTGGCTGTGGTAGTCGGGAGAACTACCGCAGGGGACTTCTGTCACGTTCCAGTCCGGTTTGAGGGGGTCCCCTGCACTGCCCTGGTGGACACCGGCTCCAAGGTGACCATGGGAGGGGCAACCTGGCCAAACAAGTGGCTGTGCGGACAGTACACCACCCTGTCTGGGTAGCAGCTTTCCAGGACCCCTGCATACTTGGTCTGGATTTCCTGCACTACACAGGTGGGCAACTGGACCTCCGAACCAGGACGTTGCACTTACAAGGGGACCCGGCCCTGGCCTTGGCCTATCCGGGCCGTGACCAGGACCCCTTTGCTTGACAGGACCAGACAGCTAGGAGGGGAGCCAATGAGCCAGCCTGTTACACCGCCATGGCCCATACCATTCCACACCGGGTCGGGGGGCCTGGGCCCCACCATGCCAGCGGTCACTGACCCAGTCATCAACCCCCGCAGCCCTCCATGCCAGCCCTGGGGACCTCAGCACTTCCTTGTCCCCCAGCAACCAGGGACGGGGACCCTCCTCTTCCAAATCCCCATCAGTACAGAAGATGACCGCACCAGCCCCACCTCGCCTGCCCCAACCCCAGGTCCTATGGAGGACCCCACTTTTGCCATGGTGACTGCAGTCTTGCGCCATAATTGTGAGGAGCTTTGCCTGGAGCAACAGGCCCAGCTGTGTGAGCTGTTGCTGACCTATCGCCATAGCTTCGCTACCAACCCTGAAGACATCGCCCAGACACACCTGGTCCAGCATTCCATTGACACTGGGAAGCCCGGCCCATCAAGCTGCAGCCACACCGCCATCCACTGGCCTGCCAGGAGGCTACAGAGGAGCTGCTGAAGGAGATGCTAAAGGCTGGAATCATTGTGCCCTCAGACAGCCCCTGGATGTCCCCAGAGGTCATGGTTCTGAAGAAAGATGGCAAGAAGCTTCGACTACAGGTGCCTGAATTATGTGACAGTGAACGACTCCTACCATCTCCCCCGCATCGACAAAGTCCCTGGACCTGGTGGCCGGGTCGAAGTGGTTCTCCTCCCGTGACTTAAGGAGTGGCTACTGGCAGGTGGACCTGTCCCTGGCTGCCCGACCAAAGACCGCCTTCTGCACTGGCCGAGGGCTCTGGCAGTTCACTGTGATGCCGTTCGGACTTTGCAATGCCCCCGCAACGTTCGAGCGGCTCATGGAAAACATGCTGGTTGAGCTAGCAGAGTGCCTGCTCTACTTGGATGATCTGCTGGTCCATGGGAGGACCCACCAGATGGCCCTGGCCTCCCTGCAAGAAATGCTCTGATGACAGAGGCATGGCTGAAGCTACACCCTGAAAAGTGCCAGTAAGGAGGTTACCTTCTTGGGCCATCAAGTTAGAGAGGATGGCATCAGTACGGAGCCCTGCAAGGTTGCAGCAGTCAGATACTGGCCCACCCCCATCAACCCCTGCCAGCAGGGAGGCTTCCTTGGACTTGCGTCCTACTATGGGAGGTTTGAGCAGGGCTTCGACACCATCACTGCCCCCCTACACTGCCTCCTGCGTAAAGGTGAGCCCTTTGAGTTGACCCCGAAACACTGGGAAACAGCCTGAAGAGAGCCCTGTGTTGGCACCCCCAGATCCCCATTCCACCTTCTTGCTGGCCACTGACATGAGCAACGAGGGGATTGGACCTGTCCTATCGCATCCTGACAGTGAGCAGGTAGTCGCATACTACAGCCTGTCGCTCAGCAAGACCGAGCGTGGGTACTGTGTGATGTGACAGGAGCTGTTGGCAATAGTCGAGTTGGTCCGCCATTTCTGCCACTACCTCTGTGGGCTCCCCTTCACAGTGTAGACAGACCACACAGCCCTGCAGTGGCTCCTGACCTTCAGGGCGCCGGAGGGACAGGTCGCTCGCTGGATAGAACAGCTACAAGCATTTAACTATTCCATCCAGCATCAGGCAGGGGAGAAGCATACTAATGGGGATGCTCTGTGCCCAGGAGGGCTGTGCACACTGCGACAGGAGGCTGAGCTTCCCCAGGAAGTACAGAGCCATGCTATGCGCTGGTACCAGTGGAGAGGATGGAGTGGAGGAGGCACCAGGCTGACCCAGATCTCTGTCCTATGCTGCAGTGGCTGGAGGACCAGTGGAGACCCTCCTGGGAAGAGGTGGTGAGACACTGTACTGCCAAACGAGGGTTGTGGTCGCAGTGGACGGGACTGGCTTTGATGGATGGCATCCTCCAACGGCAGTGGAAGGAGCCAGCAACAGGGGAGGTGAGATGGCAGTTGTGACCACTGCCAGCCACCAAAAAGACTGGGATACCCACCTGCCTCTTGTGTTGCTGGCCTGCCGTTCAGCTGTGCAGGACTCCAGTACCTGCACTCCAGCTCTGTATGACTCATCCTACGCTCCCAGCGCTTTAACTGGATGAGCCACTTGGGGACCCCAAAAATGTTACAATACTTTAGCTGTATATTTTATACATTAATTCTACAATTCGAGGGTGTGGTCAGGTCCATTATGAATAAATATTTTCTGAGTTTCTTAGGAACAGAAAATTATGGTAATACAAACAGTTGGTTTCTTTGGAACAGTAATAATACAATTAGTTTTAGTTACGGTTCTGCTTTTGTATGATTTTTTTGGAAGGGTATAGTATTGTATTTATAGTAGAACCCCTATTACCCGAACTGGTAGCCCCAGCTAATTTCCTTATTCTTTCCAGCGAACAAACAGCATAGGAGAATACCATCCTATTCCCATATAGTCTACTATTTTCTGAGATTTTTTAGTCTGTTGTAAAACAGACAATCCCTGATATGTGTTTGGACTTGAAAAAAAATTGTATATAAGTGTATTTACAGTAGTTATCCCCTTCAACATTATCTATTACAGTATGTCATTTTGAATCAAGAACAAATTATAACAGAATACATATTGTTATTCAGTTATAATAAACCAGGCTTAACCCATGTTTAAAAACGTAGTGCATGTGTAAGGAGGATGGGATACTAAAATACGTGTAAATGTTTTGCTTAAACAAAACATCCTTTTTTCTTTTCAACAGGATATTGTTCCATTTCCCTCAATTTATTTTCTGGGATAGAAAACCTTGGAGTCTCAGGTCTCTAGAGGACCTGGAGTTACAATAATATATATTATGTGTTGAAAAGATCAAGCTTATTGTGTATCAGGGACTACAGATGACTTATTTTGGAGTATCGTGTCTCAATATGTCTCAAAGCCTCATGTATAAATCATTGTAGCAATCCACACTGAAGAAAAAAAGTTTACAAACAATGTATACCATATTCAAGAAAAAAGAAAAAAAATACAATTTTTGCACTCAAAAATATGGGACTTAGTACCTGAACAACTGGAGTTGGGAGAACGAGTTTTCTTTTGTTACATTCCTATTTCAATGTCCATAGATTTGCCCTTGCACTCGCATCCCAATTGGCTAATGCTAAGTCACATGACCAACACTAAATATTACAGCCCAACAACTTCATTTTTTGATTGTAAAAAGATCAACAAAAGAAGATCAAGACGAGGAGAAAGAAAAGTATGATACTATTTTTTAACAGTTTTGCTTGGGAAGTTACAGAACAGCGTCTTGTTTAAGGTGGAAATAAAAAGCAGCCCAGTGATGCACATAATGGGAAACGCTTAATGATTTGGGATAATACAATATGTAGTCCAAGGGATGCTTTTGTATTTTGTGTGGTGTTTATTTGGCAAAAGAATCTATAAAAGAATTATAAGTGGATGTCAGATTTCAGACACTGAGCAGTTTACACAAATCCATTTGTTTAGTTACGGATTAAGTTACATTATTAATTTAAATAAAGTAATAGTATTTGATAAAAAGAAAACTCCATTATTATTATTATTATTATTATTATTATTATTATTATTATTATTATTATTATTTATTTATTAGCAGACGCCCTTACTCAGGGAGACTTACAGTTGTGTACAAAAAATACATATCAAGAATTACAGTACAATTAAGAGCAAGATACAAAATACAATGACTTCAGTCCTAATAAGAGCAAATACAAAACACAGTACGATTGTTCACAAAGAAATTGGAATGTATAGTTGTTCACACAGAAATTACCTATACTGTTGGTGTTGCCACCTCTCAGGACATTTTTCACTGTCTTTAAGTGTAAATAAATTACTTGAAACCACAGATGGGGTGTAAACAGGGCAGTACCTGTATATCTATTCATATATCAAACACAAAAAAAATAAAACAAAAAGTCTAACTCCTTCCAGGAGTGCTAAACTACACGTTTACAAGCCCTTAACTAATACCGGATGGCTACACAGTTTACGGTCACAAAATCAACAATCATAAGCATTAAATACCATTTCCAGGTCTGCAGCCACCCATGCTTCCCACAGGCCTTAGCCTTACCACAGACCCAGACCAATCATTTTCACCTGCTTATATATCTACCTGCTTAATCCCAGGTAGATGTCCCTCATTAAAAGCCAGGTGATTCCACTTCTGTCTCTACTTCAACCCTATGGCATTATGGGGGGTGTAGTCCTGCAGCAACTCCCTGGACTACATCTTTCCTCCCCCTGCTCTACCACACTATATAAAATGTATTGAGAATTGACAGTATCGTATGTAAGGTACAGTAGCTTATACAGTATGAAGAAACTGATGAGCTGTTGCAAGAAGTGGGCAGTTTACACACACTGGGGAATTAGAACAAGAGAGATGTACAGGATAATAATCTGTTGAATACAGCATAAGAATTTACAGCGCTGCTAAATTTAAAATACCTGATAATTCATGCCTCAGTCTTACTGCAGGTGTTACTGTTCCCATCCTAGTCGCTACTGCGTATGCGCAAATGGTCTACGTTTCCCAAAAAATTAAATCCATATCCACAGTTTAATTTATGGGAAGTGTAATGGATTATCTATTCCAAGTCATGTAAACACAGAAAAGTGTTGTTTTCAGAAAATCAATTTTCTGATTCAATTTTTCCGAATATATTAGTTTTCTGAAAATGGGATCTCATGTAAACATACTGATTTTCAGTCATCATATCATGGTGACCTTCTTAAAGCACTCCTGTGGTCTCAATAGCGCTTTCAGAATCATGTCTAACCTCCAACTATATCTGGTACTACAAAGGGTAACCATTAACCTGTCCCCCACAAGTATCTATACCTAGTGGAAAAACATCAGTAAGATACTGTATATCACATAGAACAAATGTGGTATTTTGTACATCCACTAGGGGTAGAGTTTTGTAGAGGACAGGTTATACTCTAGTGTACCAAATGCAGTTTCATTCCTTAAACTAAAATGTCATTTCAGACATGTCAAGTCTCAAGGTTTTCCCCTTGAAACTCAGTTTTTCACAATTTTGAGGGTTCTCACGTCCGTGTAATCGATTCTTACGGTTTTTGTTGTGTACTCGGTTTCAATCTGTTATAGGGCTATGCACACCGGACACGAGCGAGCAAATAAAAAATAATTACAATTATTGCTTTAAATGGAGCAATGCACACCGCTAGCGAAGTGAGCGAATATAGAAATACATTTGTTTTATTTCTACAGTGTCAGAGGACAATGCAGCTCTGGGCAGCTTACAGGCAAGCCTGCAGGCGCCTGGCCAGACTACAGGGTTTGCTTGTGCGCGGTGAGCCGTGGACACCCTGGCCAACCTAAACCCTCCCCCCGGGTGGCTCTCGGCCATTTGTGCACCGCCCCCTGGGAACTCCCATCCACGGTCGGCAATGGAATAGCCTGGACTCGAACCGCCGACGTCCACGCTATAGGGCGCATCCTGCACTCCACGCGGAGTGCCTTATTTGTTTTATAAGGTTTAGTAAGGTCAAAGATAGCGGCTGTCTCACTATTACCACAGAAATAATAATTAAAAAAATGGACATCAATGAGAATTTAATTATTAAAGTAAAAAAATATAATGTTCTTTGATGCCAGTGTCAGTGGTTATCAAGACAATATTTAATGTTGTTGAAGCTGACACCCTGGGATCCTTCAAGAAGCTGCTTGATGAGATTCTGGGATCAATAAGCTACTAACAACCAAATGAGCAAGATGGGCCAAATGGCCTCCTCTCGTTTGTAAACTTTCTTATGTTCTTAAGTTCTTAAAGATGCCACATGACAAGAAATAGCAGAACAATTGGAAATTGATGGTATCTCTCTTTATTGCACCTTAATTTTAGTCAAAGTGACGGGGAGCACCACACACTTTCGTATTTCTGTAAAATGACGCTTCTTTGTTTTAATAATGTTGACCAATAATAATAATCACATTCATAAAATAACTGCAGATTTTATTAAAACTGAAAATCAATAAAAGTATATTATGTTAAACTAATTTTCTCAGGGTTTACATAGAAATATGTGTTGATTAAACCAGATCACATATAAACATTCACTGTTAAATTTCATTTTTTTAGTGTGTGGTTTTGTTTTATTTATTTTATTTCGTCTCCAGAAAAGGAGCAAAAGCAGAAAGTATTTTCTTTTCATGACTAGCTACAGTTGTCTGTTTTATGTACTTGTACTGTATTTGTGTCGTTCGCTTCGCTTTCGGTGTGTATCACCCTTAAGTCTAGGTCAGTGGCGTAGCTGCCAGCCATGTGCAAAAATTTTGATCTACCACCAGCATCCCGCCCCTGCCCCTGAAACAAAATCTAGGTTTAAGGTTTTTCATAAATCCCAAGGTTTTTCAGTAGGGGTCTCACTGGTGTGAACCCTTAGGGGTTGACGTGTCTGTTAGTTATTACACTATTCCATCTCCAACACAGATAATGATGGCAGCTTTTGTAAACAATTTTTAGGGAGCCTCTTCTTGTGAAAACGGTTTTCAAGAGGAAAATTATGTATTTGAAAGAACTTAGAGGAAAAGCACAACAGAACTTCTTGTTCTTTTTCTAGGGATTTTCCACAACATCCCCCCACCCCCCATCCCCACACCCGATTTCAACAGGTCAAGAGCTGAAGGGAAGCAACCAACAACAGGAAACGGCAAACAATGTTTCCACATTGCAAAATGATAGAAGTAATTTCCTCTGTTAAAAATAAAAGCTGGAACATCAGGCAGTTAGGATCATACAGCTCAAGTGTAAGACAAGTGCAGAGACTAGAAGACCAAACAAGGTCCTTATCTGAATAGTTCTAATTAAATGTTTGGAAACGAAGTGGTCACCAAAGATGAAGTGGATAGTACTTTCTTTTGTATATATGTTAAGTGGGGTTTATGGGGGGTTTTCCAATAATACTAATAATGGTACTGCAGATGGGCATGTACCTGTTGATAACAGTAGCATCAGCACAAATAATATTACTGGCAATAACATACGACTGAAAACAAATCATTTTGAAGGGCTAGTTACAAGTATAAAACTCTCTCAGCCAACAGCGAGGGCACCTGAAGATGCAAAGGCAGATGAAGCCACCACCAGATTGAAGCATGCAAACGAAAAAGTGACGGTTCAGAATGGAGCCAAGGGGGTGCCTAGTGGAAACAGACTTCCCAGGCAGACCTACAGCAAGATCAGCATCAGCAAACCCAGCTTTGAGACGACAAGGGGAAAGTAAGACATTTTTTAACAAAAGATTAGCAATTGTATAGCTGTTGCTTAATTACTAGATTAATGATTAGGTACACTATTAGGCAATACCCAGTATATACATTTATGAATAATTCTATCTTACTGAGCCATGCTCAGTATTTGATTATACTGTTTTAGGAAGATGGTCACTGTTAGGCGTAATATTATAGTCACGTGTAATATTAGCTTGGCAGTGACTACTGAGCACGGTAATTAATAAAGCAATTAAAAGATTTGTTTAGTTTCCCAGTAATAACTGTTAATATTGATTAGCCTAGAGTTGAGTCTGGTGTTAGGCTAATACAATGAAACCATAATAATGATGTGGTAATATCCTATAATGGATCAATATATAGATGGATAGAGATGAAATGCTGTGCTGGTTTACTACATGACTCAGATAACTGAGACTAGAACAGACTGTTTAATTGTGTGGTTTAGGCATACACTGGAGAGATAAAATACCACTAAGTCCAATGCAAAACTTAATATGCCTGTGTTTTTGTTGAACCCAGATATAAAGGTTATAGCAGGCAGTGGTGTAGTCCTAAATCTGAAAGTACTGGAACGGCAATTAAAATATAGATTTTCTAAAACAATTATATGAATTCACGTTTTATTTATACTTTGAACTTGAGGTAACGTTTAAGTAATGCATGTGTCTCGCATGCGACTTTTAAAGGCTACTCCCCCTGATCAGTGCTGCCAGATCGGCTCGTTCTGAAAGCTTCTAGTGGGTAAATACTGTCTTTGGTGGTTTGGTTATTTTTTGGCTATTTTTATCAGGCATGTTTTTTCGATTATGAGGTCATCACCAGTGCAGAACTTCAATCACCATGATCCCCTGTATAGTATATCACATCCTCCACCCGTTGTTTTACCTGACCTATCTGCATCCAATAAAATTACTAATCACACAAACGCTTGGTTACTTTTTATTTGTCACCAATTTAAGAACTGTCAGTGCAATTAGATTGTTTTGTTTGTTTTTAAATACTGTATCCACTGACAGATCTGGACAATTTAATTTTACACTACATTTGATACATTCTATTCTGGACCTATTGCATTTGATCTCATCAGATAAAGAAAGCAGTTCTAGTACTGTAAATTGTGAGAAAAAAACAAGCAAAGCAGATAAATAAATACATAGTTTACAATATTACTGTTTTTATTTTAAATAAATGTGTAGCACTTATTTATGAATACATATTAAATCTTAAATGGAAGTGTGTTTTTTGGATGGTTCAAAAAACACAATTTGGCTACTTTTTGGTGGGGCGTTGCAAAAAAAAAAATCTGCCACCTCTGCCCTTGATTAGACCTCCTCCAGCTAAGTCAAAGGCTGCGTTCATGATACTTTTTCGCCCAGCTAGATTGCATCCACAGTCTGTGGCTGACATCACAGATTTTGCAGACTGAGCGTGAACGGCTTTGGGACGTTGGCTGCCAAGCAGACAGAGCAAACAACGAGGCTGAATTGTGTGAGATCCTTATTGCAGAAGAAGTGGATTTTGTGGCACTTGATTACACAGTGATTGATGGAAAATATTTGATTGAAAACATGCTGTCATATTGTGATATGCCTCACAAATTTAATATATCTCTTAATTGTCTAAATTATATTGAAATGCACTACTTTGCATAGTGTTTAAACAGAGCAATTTTACCAATTACATTCCAAACACATGATGGCCCTGCAGGTAAGTGCTCCAATCAGCTGTTGCAAAGGGATTGTTTGAATTGAGATATTTTTCACCCTCGGTGTTTTTACCAGTAATTGCACTCGCAACAAGATCAACAGGTTATCAAGGAACACTGTGGGCATTTTATAAACTCATGCAGAATATTCCAACATGCCCTCCTTAAACTTTCCAATTTAAAAAGAACTGTGTATTTTTGCTCTGATAGGACACACTTTCATCAAAACTAGGGGACATGGCAAATGTAGGGTTGTGGACGTGCTTATTTCAGTAACTTCAAGGTTCTGATATTTACATCTAGTAGGCTAAATCATCAGAGTTTCTGATATAGAAGTCTCCTGAAGAGATTGGGAGACTCAATTAAGAGTTGCATATCAGTCAGTTATGCACATATGTGAACGTGTGGGTTGCAGTGCCTAAGTGAAAGGGTGATGCAAGTGCTCCAGACAATGACAAACACAGAGTTCACGGTTCACGTTATTTTTATTTTATTTTCCCAGTCTCCTTGACTGTGTAAATAATAAATGCTGGCTCTACCCAACTATGGGTATTGCCAGCGTATAAACCAAGGGGTTACAGTCTCAAAATAATAATACAAAAACACAGATACAGACACGTCTCCGGACAGTGCTCTAGGTGCATGTGCGGTGCTTGATTCAGTACAGGTGCAGTGAAGTCCGGGCTTATGACTGGCTTGAAGCGGCAGCTCCCGGATACGTATAGTAGCCGTCTGGCAAAGACAAACTTACACAGATATTGATAACTAACAAAACACTTCACTCACTGTTTCTCCGTCATCGTTTCCTCCCATTAACCACAACAAAGGAACCGATTATGGCGTCACGCCTCCCTAAAGTACCCTCAGCCCCGCCCCCTCCGATAGCTAGTTCAATCACGTCTCCTCCAATTCATGACTGAATTCAGTATGGTCCGCAGTACCTGTTGTACAGCGCTCTCACAGGTCGAGAGGGAGATTTTTGATTCGGATTCATTCGCTCTCTGTCACACCATAGTATTTTGTATCTTATGAAAAATATTCATTTAGAGTCTGAGATGCATACATAAATACATACATACATACATACACACACACTCTCTTTGTAAGCAATACGACATGACAGGGTGTTGGATTTGCCTTCAGCCCCTAGAAGTTATTCCAGTGCACCCAACACCCAGGAGTGAAGGAATGTCTTACTGCACTTATTAAATGGTTCATATTTTTAGAACTAAAGATATATACAATTTTATTTTATTATTTCAAATGAAATATAAATGTATTTTGTTCAATCTATTACTAAGCTAGGAACAATAGTCCCGTTACATATGATTTAATTACATGAACACATCTACATCTGTATTACTAGTGTTACTGGAACCTTTTTCGAAATCTTTTAAAGAAAAATTGGCTGAAAGTCATTTGAATGGTGGTTTTGTGCAGTATAATTGTATGTATATATATATATATATATATATATATATATATATATATATATATATATATATATATATATATACAGTATATATATATATATATTTATATTTACTAGCAATGACATATGTGTATGTAGTGAGTGTCTATTAAGGGTTCACTTAAAAGTCGACTCTTTCTAAGATGTCATCCAAGATAACATCGTAATAATGGAAGGCATTGGTGATTTTTCTGTCATTCACACCTCTGACTAGGTGGCAGTAGCAGGTTTCCTAATGACGGCATATCCTTGCCTACACCCCTCTCTGTCTGTTAGCACTCCTTTGCTGTTTTGCAGCTGCTCCAGCACAGCACCTCTCAGAATCTGTACCAACTGTGCAGCCGCTGAAGCTCGTGTTCATGGCCACAGTCGAAGGATGTACTTCTGCCGTCTTCTTCGTCAGCATTTTTACTACAACAGATTGTTAGCCTTAAAGTAGTACAGTAGTTTGTTATATACGTTCCTCATGTTCTCTTCATTGCATCACAAGGACGACTGACTGAATCAGACAATTGTGCGGGAACTGGGAGATGTGTGGACTGTTGACTCTGCAAACATTTAAAATACACGCCGTTTATCAGACTCCGGTTCCTGTGAGAAGCCCCTGCCTGCGGTAATTGAAGTTCACCACAATTTCATCAATATCAGTGGCGTAGCTAAGGAGGTGGTTTTAGGGGTTTGAACCCTGCCACCCCACCCCCGTGAAATTCATTATTCAACGACTACGTGGGAGAGAAAAAAATGTCAGCCACCTGCGACACTGTAAACCCCTGTCCCAACCAATGTAAGCTCTGTTTGCTTCACTGCCCATCTAACCACACTTAAAAAAAAAAAAAAAAAAGAAAAATCAGTCAAACACATATCTAGTTGTGATTGGACAGAATCCTGTCATTTTTACACCAGATTCAGCCTTTGACTCCTCCGATTGGACAACGCATGTGCACATACTATTCAAACCGACCTGTGATGAGATGTCAAAGTTGAAGATTAATTATGGCCTCAGCTAATACTAGCATTATGGGAAGAGGAAAAAAGAAAAAAAAGATGTGATTTTTTCATTAGTCTTACTGCCTTTAAACCAGTGGTTTTCAACCTTTTCATCTCAATACCAGTGTTTCTAGCAGGGACCTACAGGTGTACCAGTAACTATGAGCAATCTAAGCCTGATTCGCACAGAACTAAAAATCACCACGTAAACAGGTGGTTTTGGAATTTTTACAGACATCGGTGAAATCCTGTGCAAACCGTCCATTTCTTTTTATTACAGATAATTTTCTCAGAGGTCCTTTGATTATTTTACAGGACATCAGGACCGTCTGTAAAATATCAAATGCAGGAGTCCTGTGTCTTTTTACTCCTGTGCGAATCGACCATGTCAGTGTTATGTTAAAATTGATAAAGCATTTCCGTGGTATTCACCTCAAAGCAATACCAGCTTTTGCATTAAACCATAATAAAATATAAAAATTGGTATAATGTGTCTTGAGATTCTACAGTTCAGTGAAACACAACGATTGGGCATAACCAAATTGGGGCCGGGCGAACATAATTGGCTACTTAAAAAATGAATGCTTTTAACAGTGCATTTGAAAATATGTATGGAAATACATATCACCTAAAGGATGAAATAGTTATTGTAGCCTTTGGACAAGAAGGTGCAACAAAATTAGTTATATAAACCCGGTTCATTGTTTACAAATCATGCACAAAAGTCCTTCTCTGGCCACAAAATCGCATTTGATTTTGAATTTATCGACTTTCATGATAAAAACTAATCCATGTCTGGGAGGCTACTAGACGTCCTTTACTTTTTTTAAAATTTAGTAGTTGGCAATTATTTTTTATTATTTTCTCCCAATTTAGAATACAGTTATTATTTAAGCTTGGCTCACCGCTACCACCCCTGTGCTGACTCGGGAGCGGCGAAGACGAACACACGCTGTCCACCGAAGTGTGTGCTGTCAGTTGACCTCTTCTTTTCACACTGCAGACTCACCATGCAGCCACCTCGGAGCTACAGAGTCAGAGGACAACGCAGCTCTGGGCAGCTTACAGGCAAGCCCGCAGGCACCTGGCCAGACTACAGGGGTCACTGGTGCGCGGTGAGCCGAGGACATCCTGGCCAACCTAAACCCTCCCCCCACCCCCCGGGTAGCGCTCGGCCAATTGTGCGCCGCCCCCTGGGAACTCCCACCCAAGGTCGGCAATGGAATAGCCTGGACTCGAATCGGCAACGTCCAGGCTATAGGATGCATCCTGCACTCCACACGGAGTGCCTTTACCAGATGCGCCACTTGGGAGCCCCCAACGTCCTCTGCTTTTGACCAACTCTGAAGACACCTGAGTCTTATTGATGCCAAAGTGCCCCACTCCGGGCACGCCGTGGTTGGCTCCAGCGCACTGGAGTGAGGCGGGCACCACCAGTTGCAGACGAGCTTCACCAGTGGCTGGAACTTGGGCGGTGCAGGATGCCCTCCCACAGTTCCAGTCCACTGTGACCACAGTCCTTTCACGGTCTAGGAGAGCGAGGCTACTTCAGCCCAGTCTGGCTGCGTTGGTATACCCCTTCCCACTGAAGGGGCTCTGTGCAGCTCTTATGCGATGAGGGCTGTCGCTTCCCCTTTCCCCTCTTTGTGCCCCGCTCTCTGGTGGCGCCCCTCGCAGGAGCCCTTGAAAGGGCAGGCGCTCGCTGGGGCTTGGTTGGGAAGGGGAAGGTCTGTGGTGAGGATGGCCATAGCTGCTCTTGCTCTCCTCTGTCGCTTTGTTCTGGGGTCGCACCATTTGCAGGAGCCCTTGAAAAGGGCTGGGACTTGGCTGGGGAAAGGAAGGGTGGTTGCAAGGTGGTGTCTGAAGGAGCCCTTGAAAGGGTTAGCGCTCACTGGTGTTCGAGTGGGGCAGGCGTTGACCAGGGTTGGTGGTTGGCGCGGCTAAGTGTAGCGCCGGCCCCGCTCTGAAGGTCACTGTCCCCTTCGCCAGGTCCATCTGTCCTCTCGCCTGCTGTAGAAAGTCGAGTCCCAGGATGCACTGGTCCTGGATGTCCGCCACCCAGACCTCCTGGTCGAAGGCGGTCTCACCCAGGTGCACTACTTTAGCTTGACTGGTTATGGAGGCTTGCTGGAATATGGGCAACACTTTACTTTAGGGATATGTTATAAGTGGTTATAAACAATAGCAAAAACAAAACAATGGCACAAGTGTATAATAACTGTATTGCAAAAACAAAGCAACCCCATACAATTGGTGAGACAGACATATAAAAACAGACTGACAGATAGACAGACAGACAGACAGACAGAAAGGCAGGCATAGAAAGACAAACAGACCTGAAAAGACAAACTATTGTTAATAAGCTATTATAAACAATAGCGCAAAAACAATGACAAAAGTGAAAAATAATACTCTTACTATTTCTAATCATATTCTATAATGTTAATAGCATAATTAATAACTCGACCAGCGAGGTGCAGGGCATGCCTTCCTCCCGACAGTTTAATTGGAGGTACGCCCCGATTCTGGTTCTCCCCACGATGACTGGTGAGCTGGCAATTGGGTTGGGGTTGAAGACTCAGGCAGATGTTTCCCCTTTTACATTGGCCCCTTTTCGTTTCCCACTGGTTGTCAATGGGGTTTGGGTCGCGGCTCCTTTCGGGGGCAGTAGAACTGGATGTGACTGGGCTGGCCACATCCCCAACAGAGACGGGGACGGGTGGCTAGTGGGGGTCCGGACCCGCCCAGCATGGCTTACTGGACGGCCACGATCTCACACAGGATCTCGGCGAGTGGCGCGATGCTCTGAGTGGTTTGCCTTCTTCTCGTTTGGACCCCCGGACTGTGAGACATGGACGGGCGCTGCTTTCCTCTTGGTCACACCTTCCCATTCTTGGGCGAGTTGAAGGGTGGCCTTTAGTGATCGGGATTTGATGAGGGGCAGATACGTCCGGAGCTCACCCGGTCCTATGGCTTCAATGTACTGGAACTGGGCTTGCCCCTCTTGCTCCTGGGTGGCAGCGTTGGTGTACGCCGGCCTGGCTCCTCTCTCCAGGTCGGTGACCAATCGAGTCAGGCTTTCTCTGGTCGTCTGCACCTGTCTTTGGAATCGGGCCCTCAGTAGCTGGTTCTCCCATACTACCGAACCGGCGTTGAAGGGTGGCCACCAGGGTGGGGTAACTGCCCTTGTATTCCTCGGCCAGGTTTAGCAGCACCATCTGAGCGTCTCCTCTCAGCATTGCCATCAGCTGCACAGCTTGACCAAAACTGTTGCTTGAGCGTGGAAAGCTTCCCAGCTTGTGGTGCTGTCGAAGCTGGGCAGCTTCACGTTCCGCCATCTCTCTGCGCTGTCAGTTTGGGTGGCCTGCAGTCTCTCCTGGCTCTGGGTATCTGGCACGGTGCTCTGCGGGACCCAGCTAGGCCCCATTCACTCTGCTGCTGGTGACCGCCGTCTTTCAGAGCTGGCCAAGACACGTCTTTTCTCACTGGTCCTGGCTTGTTCCTCCATCTAGTTGAGCTCCCTCATGATGTCCTTCTTGCCCTGGATCAGTCGCTCCATTGCGTCACAGAGTGGGAAATTACAATTATAAACAGCGGGAATGACATAGACACACACAGCACGTAAATACACATACACAACAGGAATTACATTACAGTATTATTCATTTTAATATAAGACAAATGAAACTTGTATAAATGTGCTCAATCCTAGAAGAGCAGCAGAATTCAGATAAAACAGTACTAACATTAAATTATGCCACCAACTTATTTTCAGCACTTAAAACTCCACCACCGTTAGTGGAAAAAACAGACAGTTCAGTGCTTTTACTGATTTTTTCCCTCTGATATCTGGCTCATCAGAAGAAAGATTTTTGCTATTTTTCAAGGCCCAACCAAACTTATCTGCTTTCGTTTGCTCATTACTACCACTAAATAAACAGTACAATCCTATAAACTTAAAATGTCTGTTTCGCTTCAACCGATTGCACTAGATTACATGTGAGTCCACACTTATGAAACCGAAATCTTGTAAATCAATGGTACGCACAATGCGTAACCAAGTATGGCTGCGGACGCTAATGTCTCCAAATGAGACAAACAGTGTCAGGGTTGGTTCATACTTCTGTCGCAGATGAATGCAATACGTCAGGCGTAGACAGCTATAAAAGCTGTGCAGCTTCGCTCTGATCATGCAGCAAATGTTGAACATTTTCAACATTATCCTACCCCATGCGATTTCAGGTCACAGACGCATGACGCGTTAGAATTAGAAAACCACTGTAATCATTTTTTGGCTATGGGCACTAGCAGATATTACAGATGCAATAAGGACAAGAACCACTGTGCTAAGTAGCTTTGTCCAAAAACAAACTTGTCAAAACTCAATATGGCTGACAATCCTCTTGGGTAGACATTTTCATAATAGCATGGTTTTAATATTAAAATATCTTTCCACATTAACTGAATTTACTTTTTGATTTTAGAAAACAAGTCACATACTCGTTTCCCACACACTCTACTTACTTTATATCCAAATCTTAATGCCAGTTACCGGCACTCACTGTGTATTCAGATTTCATCATTAGCATTTGGAACACCTACTCATATATACTGACATACACAATATTGTGACTTGTGTACCCCCCACTAATCAATAATGTAGAATGTTTTAATATATTGTTTTGTTTACTGCTAATTAAGTCAAATGGCAATATGAGCAGATAAATGAGAATGGGCAATTATGGTAAAGTACAGCACAGTCCTTAACAAAGCACCACTTTGCAGTTATCATAGCAGATTAGAGGGCTGATTGTAGTCACTCAATTGGCATGTGCAAGTTCATATCCAAGTCTCAAAAGAGATGACTCTATGATGAGTCATTCTAGAGAACAGACGTTAATGCAAAATTCTCTCACCAGCGTTTCTGATGGAACTTAGGCAGTAATTATTTAGAAATTGTCTCAAAGCCTTTTAGAATAATTTAAACACTTCAGCACCAACCACACTGGTTGTCCTATAGCCAGAGCCCTGTGTTTTTCGCAAATACAAAATAAAACTAAATGCAGATATAAAACAAAATAATTATAAAGCAAACACAGAATTACATTTTTAAATTGGGAGGTTTATACAAAAAAGACTTTAAATAAATACTTGCAATCGTAGTTGTCAAGGCTCAGCCATTACCACAGACACGGTCTGAAGGGAAACAGAAGCTCTATAACTACCACTTGCACAGATGTATAATTTGGAGTGAATCGTTTGGGAATTAAAATTGTGATGGAAGAGAAGAGACGTTTGTTTTGGGACAGACTAAAACAAATGACAAAATGGAATGCCCATTGACTACAATGGAGAAAGGAATGCACATTGAATATAATGGAGAAAAGAATGCCCATTGAGTATAATGAAAAAAAAGATGAATAAAAAATGAAAGCTTGTATCTGAAAATCCCTAACAGAAATCGTAAAACCCCTAATACTGTTTCTTACAAATAAACTATTATACAAAATAAAAGTGTAATGAAATGGAAAGACAGGCCAGGAATACCGAAAAAACTGTAAAATCATAGATAAATAAGGAATGATAGCTTGTATCTGAAAATCCCTAACAGAAATCTTAAAACCCCTAATACTGATTTAACCCCTGAAATACCCCAGTTACTTATTCAATTTGTGTTATTGGATAACATACCAACTTGCTATCTGTGCCATGTTTACACGCAGTTTTTGTACCAAAATCCGGGATAAATACATAAAGTATGGGGAACTGTGGCAAAGTGGTAAGTGGTACGTGCAGGTGCAGGAGTGATGCAGTGCAGTGATGAAACACAGAGAGTTATAATCCAGTTTGGAACAGTTATTAATTGAATCCAGGTCTGGTAACCAAAAAATAATCCCCGGCAATACACAGCAATGTGTAGTGCACGGAGTAAATAACAATGGGGTTACAGTCCCAAATAATAAACACGAATATCTGTCCCACAATATACTAACACAGTCACCAGTCCTGGGTGCGTGCAGTAGTGCTCGTGGTGGGTGATAACAATTATACAGTGACTGTGGTGTAGTGTTGGTCCGGGTAGTGCTGGCCCAAGGCGACAGCTCCAGATACGTGTTAGCTGTCTAGTAAGCAAAGGAAAAGATTTGCAATTCTCCATCCCCTTTATGCTATCACGCATGACCCCTTGGTAAACGAGTGCAGCTGTCTCTACTATCTGCAGCTGCTACATCGTTTCCCTTCTGGGTCAATACGTTCCTGCAACAGAGTCTCGCCGTCTTCCATACTGACCAACTTCCCGGCCCGGGGAAAGAACTGTCAGGCCAGCCCATCCAAAGACTTCTCCTTTCGCTGCTTAGCGCCCTCATGGGTCAAGAGGGAGATTTACAACCAAAACTCATTGTATTTCTGTCACCTATCCCACCGCTCAGAGTGGAGCCAAAGGAACACTTGGCTGAATCTATCTTTCCCATTACTCCCTCCTCCCGGGAAAAATAATCCGCATTTTGATGGTCTTTCTCCGCACGGTGTACCATGTGCTACATGAAGGGTTGTAACGCCAGATACCACCGAGTTATCCAGGCATTGCTGTCCTTCATTGTGCTTAACCACTTGAGTGGGGATAAAGCGGCGGTAATAACCGGCTAATCCCAGTAGTGACCTCACCTGAGTCTTGGCTTTGGGGATCACCGCGTCGACCAAAGCCTGGATTTTGGTGACCACGAGTCTCACCCTTCCATTCCCCATTAAAAATCCCAAATATTGAGTCTCTGTCTTGGCAAATGCACATTTACTCAAGTTAGCTGTCAGCCAGGCTACCCTTAGAGACTGAAGGACGGCTGCAATCCTAGCCAAATGCTCTCAGCAGGTGAAGCTGTAAATAACCACGTCATCAATATACGCTGCTGCATATTCATGATGTGGTCGTAAAACCTGGTCCATTAGTCTCTGAAAGGCAGCGAGCGCACCATGTAGCCCAAACGGCATGGTTTTAAAGTGAAACAGCCCTTCTGGTGTTGAAAATGCGGTTTTCTCTCTAGAACTGCAGGTTAAGGGGATCTGCCAGTATCCATTTGTCAGGTCCGGAGTGCAGATAAACCTTGCCTTTCCCAGTCTATCTAAAAGTCTGTCGACCCGAGGCATAGGGTACGCATCGAACTTGGCAATAGCGTTTACCTTCCGGAAATCTACACAGAAGCAGTTGGTGCCGTCTTTCTTAGCCACTATGACAATTGGACTGCACCACTCGCTCCTGGAAGGTTCAATCAGTATACTTTTAGTTTGGAGTATGCCGCCGTGTCTCCATGGATACAGGAGATGGCCACCTGACCTTGTGGCCACCACGACACACTGCCCAAGAGAGCTAATTAATGTTTGCTCACATCCTGTGTCCACTAATGCGTGGGTTTTCACATTGCCTAAAACCACATCAATCATACAAGGCCCCTCCCGACATTCCCAGGGTTAGGCGGAAGTCGGCCATCTAGAAAGGGGGCTAGAACTACGGTACACTAAATCATCGACCCGGAAGGGAAACGATGTCGCATCCGTCGATTGGAGGAGCGGCTGCACTCGTTGACCAAGGGGTCATGGTTGACGGTATTTAAGGGGACGTAGTGATGTGATCTGTTCCTTTGTGAGTGGTTAAAAACTGGTAACTAAAAAGGAGAACTGTGCTGTGATAATCGTGAGTGTTTGTTTTGTTTTGTCATTATTAAATACTGTTTGTTGTTATTTAGATGGTTAACACGATCTGGAGCTGTCGCCAAAGGCCAGCACTGAACCTGGATCAACACCACTGCATTTTGTATTTGTATCACTAAAGAACTGTATTCACCACGAGCACTAGAGCATGCACTGTGGACTAGTGTTTGTGTTTGTGTATGTATTATGTGTGGGTGAATTGAAACAGGACTGTTATTATTTCGGGGCCAACCCGCAGATTATAAATAAGCAATAAATGCCGCTGTCTTGCTTCATCAACATTGTTATTATTTACTGTTGTTTGCCATCAGGCCATTGGATTTAAAACCATTAAACAACATTGCACCTGGATTATCGTTGTCTGTCTGTTTCTTGATCACTGCTGCATTACCTTCACCTGCACACAGTTAACCACTTTGCCACAGTGGCCCAAAGCGATTTTACCCGTGAAATACCCAAGTTATTTATTTAATTTGTGTTACTTTTGCGGGATGCAAATAAGAAGCTGGAATGTGAATAAGAAGCTGGGGAATAAGCAGCCAACTTCAGCATCGTGTTGTTTGTTGTGGCAGAGACACATCAAAAGCTGAGGTCGGCCTTGATGTTCGTTCGCTGAAATAAAAAATACTCCTGACTTCATCTTCAATGCATTTTGAGGACCAGTGTGTTGGAGTTACACTTTTAAAATTGTTGTCCAGTGCATCTGATAGTGCCTTTTGCACATCAGGATTCGCCAGCAAGTTCGAAAGAAACGTTACTAATATTAATAGTAGTGTTCTCCATTTTGATTGCCCACAAATCTTCGGGACGACCTGTATTAGAGCAAAAATAATAAAATGTCAGCCATGCTTTTGATTATTATGATTATTATTATTATTATTATTATTATTATTATTATTATTATTATTATTACCGATATTAAGTACAATGATTTAGCTTTCTTATCCTTCAAAACACTATGCAGTTGTAAAATAATGCCTCATCATTTTTGTCTTTTCATGGAAACTTTATGCCTATCTTTGTCACCAGAGTGCGCTAATACTCAGATGGCAAATGTGAGCTAATAGTAATTTTCTTGGAAAAGACGGCGCATCCAAGTATAAGACATTTATGCATTTATTTACGCATCTGTAGGGTATGACAGTAAGGACCCCAAGGGTGTCCTTCACAGTGCCATTTAATATCCCAACCATACTGTTTATAAATTAACCATCTTGAAAATAAATTAACTATACTGTTCATAAATTAACCAATGAATTATTTCCTGAACTGCACCTCATACTTTTTGTCATCATCTTGTTTTATGCCTAAAGAAAATTACTGGATAGTAAAAGTTATGGACAATATCATATTCTGAAATATGCAAGGCTAATGAAAAACAAGTTAATTAATTAATGGAATGCTATACATTATTGTATGCAAAAAATGCCAGTGTATATAAACACCTACAAAATACATAATGATTTCCATTACATCAGAGTAAACTTCATGCTGATTTGAATTCGACTCTCGCCAAGATAAGCACCAACTAAGACATATCTTTATAGTAAACTAGTGTGATCCATCTGTGTCTCCATCCATTTGTGTTTCCTTCCATATGATGATGTAGATATCCTTCTGCCTGGTGTTGATGGCTGAAGTGTAATGCTGGCTCCAGGGATCAGCTTATTTTGCCTCCCTAGCACATCAGCACACACAACGGCTGTGATGCTGGCTCCGGGGATCAACCACAGTGCGGTCTCCCCAGCGCATCAGCGTAACAAACGTCTTGATTGAGCTAAGTAGGGTACATCTCTGGGTTCTTCAAGTTGGCACCTTCCATCCTCAGTGTTTTGTCGACTAGCCTACAACACCTCAAGAGGGCTCAACGGTGATTCTGGCTTCCCAGCATCAACCCCCTCCGTCCCCCACTCAACTCAGCTTACTTACCCGTACATCAGCGTTTCTTTCTTTCTATTGTGCTTGAGATCCCCAACCAGAATTTTTCCGTCTCAACCATAGCCAGTTGCTGCTCCTCTCTGCTGCTTCAAATAAGTTCTTTACTGTGCAACGCAACTCTTGGCCACTGAATCCGACGTCTCTGAGAAACTGGGTTGTAGAGTGTGCCACAAATCCTCAACAACCCACATCCTCTGGGTAAACCCGGACTCTCCATCCTCGCTGTTCCGCTTCAGCGGCTAGTTGAGCATACCACAGTTTCTTCCTCTCATACGCCTCATCTACAGCATCCTCCCATGACACTGTTAACTCTAGCAGGTGAACATGGCGTGCTGATCCAGACCACAAGACAATATCTGGTCGAAGGTTAGTGGTGGCAATCTCAGGTTGAAAAATAAGCCATTGACCAACATCTGCCAGCATTTTCCAGTCTCTAGCAGCTTCCAGTTGTCCTGGGCAAGGCTTGGTTTTAACACCTTTTCTTGGCGGTTGCTCTCCTGGGCGGAGGAATGTTGTCTTTTGTGTGTAATGTTTTGATGGAACTGATGGCAACTTTGGTCATGTTATGCTTGTCTTCCAATGCTAAGGCCAAACATCGCAGCACCTGGTCATGGCGCCAAGTAAACCGTCCTTGGCTAAGAGCCACCTTACATCCTGTCAAAATGTGCCTTAATTTTGCAGGTGATGAACATAAAGGACATGAGGGATCCTCTCCTACCCAGAGGTTTAGGTTCTGTGGTGATGGGAGAACATCATATATTGACCTAATGAGGAAACTGATCCTGCTCTGTTAATTTGAGAAATCACGTTTCTGATACTTCTGCATGCAAAAAGGTATTATCATATATTTAATTTTTAATTAAAAAATAAGTGCACATGTTTCATATTTGTCTTTATATGACATGTTTACTTCTTGCAATGTTGTTTTCTACAATTATCTATCTATCTATCTATCTATTCAAATTGTATCTCACTTTTCCTAATATATTTCTAAATATGAATCACTAATAATGTTCCAACTTATCACAAGGTCATATATATATGTGGCAAAGTGGTAATTAGTAGCAGGTGTATAGCAGGTGTGGTGCGGATGCAGTAATCCCAAGAACAAACAGACAAAGTACGGGTGAAATGGTTGATTTAATGATTATTAATCCAATGGTCTGATGACCAGCCAGCAAATAATAATGAACTGGCAATACACAATACACAACAATGTGTATTGCACAGTAATCAAAAGGGTTGCAGTCCTGTAAATAATAAGCACAGTACTAACACACACAATTAGACATACACACGATCACAAGTCCATAGTGAGTGCTCTCAGTGCTTGTGGTGAAGTACAATATAATACGTGCTATACTTGTGAACAAGTGCTGATAACAATGTTAATCGTGACTATAGTTCAGTGTTGATCTGGTTTTGTGTTGGCCCTTGGCGACAGCTCCGGATTTGTGTTTAGCCGTCTAGTGCTATATAACAAAAGCACAGGCAGTTACTAAACAGACACGAACAAACAAACAAAACACTCATGAATATTTTCCCATACGCTTTCTCTGCGTCTCACACGGTCCTTCCAGTCTCTCAATAAAAACCAAGGGAATGAAAAGATTTACAATTCTCCGGCCCCTTTATGCGATCATGCATGTCCCCTTGGTAAACGATTGCAGCTATGTATATGTTTATTGCCTGCAGCTGCTACCCCGTTTACCTTCCGGGTCAATACGTTCCTGCAACGGAGTCTTGCCTTCTTCCAGGCTGACCTACTTCCCGACCCAGGAAATGAACTGTCAGGCCAACCCGTCTAAAGACTTTCCCTTTCGCTACTTAACGCCCTCACAGGTCGGAAGGGAGATTTACAACCAGAACTCATTACATTTCTGTCACAATATGTAATTTGGAATTGCCAATTATTTTACCACCGATTTTCTCACAATTTGGAATGCTCAATTATTCAACCCAGCTCACCGCTGCAACCCCTGCACTAACTTGGGAGAGATGAAAATGAGCACTCGCGTTCTCTGAAACATGTGCCATCAGCCATCCGCTTTTTTTCTGTGCTGCAAGCCCGCCATGAAGCCATTACAGAACTACAGTGTTGGAGGACCATCCAGTTCTGAACTGCACACAGGCAGGTCTGCAGGTGCCCGGCCAGCCACAGGGGTTGCTGATGCTCAGTGAGCCAAGGATTCCCCAGCCAACCTAAACCGACCTCGCCCAGGTAGCGCTTTGGCAATTGTGTGCCGCCCCCTGGGATCTCCCGGCCACGGAACTGGCGATCTCCAAGCTATAGGACGCATCCTGCACTCCGGGCGGAGTGCCTTTTCTCGGGAGCCCATTATTATTATTATTATTATTATTATTATTATTATTATTATTATTATTATTATTATTATATCATTCAATTTTGCATTTTAGTTCACCTGTAAACAGTGGCATGAAGGGTTTTAAGATATGTGTTAGGGTATTCAAATTATGAGTTGTTATTCATCATATATCCAAGTAATTTCCTTTTCCGGTATTCGTGGCCTGGCATTCCATGGAAAGCAGCTGTCATTCCATATGTAACGAGGTGGGGGTGACGAAGCCACAGCGGGCGGGGGCAACTACACTCAGGTTAAGCCACCACCAGCTCTATAAAAAAGAAAGAGCAGCTAAAATATTATGTTTCCCAATTTTTCCCTGCATGAACCACAAGAAAAAGCAGAGGACAAGCAAAATGGAGTTTGATGTTTTTATTTATAAGATAAACTATTTTTTTCGCATTTACACAAATAAAATACATCTAAATTGATCCTTTTTTCCAGAGCTTTGTAAAAAACAGGCATATTAGTTATCAGTAGGGGTGTCAGGTTAACTTGAAAACTGAAATTGATAATTGAGCCCACAATATCAAATCAATCGATAAAAAAATCGATATTTAGAGTTATTTTTGTTTCACCTACAATACAAAATAAGACACCTCTATATTATACTCTTACAACGTTTTAGTATCTTCGCAACCCTCTATGTTTAGAAAAACACCTGCATCTCCCCGCGATGGGTGATGGCAAAACCAGATGACGGTCAAATGTCAAACTAAAATAAAAATGCGTTCAGTCAGCACAGTCTGTCTGCTAGCTTCTTTATTTTCAGAACTGCCATGTTCCTTTAGCAAATCAGTTTCATTTACAAAACGTTGTATCACTTCTGTTTGAATTTCTTCCTGTACCTGACGCTTTTCTTGTTCAGATAAATGTATCAATCGGTGAAAGCATGGGTCAAAGAATGACGTTTTGTTCAAAAGCATGAATGTTGATTGTCGTTCTTCTTTGTCGTACCTCAAACTCAGACCACTGTAGATTTTGTTTTTCATCTCCTTTATTACAGGAATTTCAGATGATGCAAAGTTTTTAACTTGATTGATCAGGATATGCTGAAGAGGTAAAACAGATGAAGCTGTGGGGTATTTGTCTGTTGATAATGCAGCGGTTGCCGTTTTGAATGGTTTCAGAGTATCACGGATATTTTCAACAACCATCCATTCGTTAGTTGTTAACTCCAGATGCGAGAGCTTTTTTTCAAAGATTACAGTGGCCACTGCAGCCTGTTATTCTGATGCTCAGCAAATCGTGTCGTAGGTGCTGTTCCAGCGTGTAACACAGTCATTGATTAAATTGTCATTTTTTTAGCTGAGCAACTTTTGCTTATCCTCCAGAAGACATTTGTCAGTTGGTGACCTATTGAAATGTGCAGCCGACCGTTTAAGTCGGGTAAGTGTTCTTTCGATCAGTTCAGTATTCAGTCTCTTCCGTACAGCAAGGTTAATTGTGTGAGCCACACACGGGATGATGACCAAATTGAGATACCTTTCTACTGTGTTGGCGTAGTTCAGCGCATTATCAGTAGTGACAGCAATTACTGACCCGCGTATATTAAAATCATCCAGAATTTCTGAAATTCAATCTCCGATCCTCCTCCAAAGCAAAAGGAGGGGGATGGAAAGCCTCTAGTTCCACAGATTGGTTCAAGTGGAAAGCCGTAACCACCTTAGGGAGGAAAGCGGGGTTCGTGCGCAATGATACCCTGTTTCCATCATCCCAAATATGCATACAGGCACTATGCACTGCCAGAGCCTGTAGCTCACTAACCCGCTTAGCGGAGGTGATGGCTAGCAAAAAGGCTGTCTTCATAGAGAGATATTTCAACTCTATGGAATGTATAGGCTCAAATGTGAGAGCCTCCAACACCACATCCAGTCTCCACTCGTGGAGGGTGTCCTTTCTAGGAGGACGTAGCTGCCGAGCACCTTTTAGAAAACAGGTCGCCAGAATATGAGCGCCCAGGGAAACTGACTCAGTGGGGACATGGCATGCAGATATAGCTGCCAGGTATACTTTCAGCATAGAGAGGTACCTGCCCTCCTCTAACAGATCTTGCAGAAACTGTAGGATAGTTGCTATAGGGCAATAACTGTGATTATGACATCTGGGCATACACCCATTTTGAAAATATCTCCACTTATAAGCATACAGTGCCCTCATGGAGGATGCCCTAGCATTCTGCAATGTACTGACTACCACGTCTGAGAGCCCTAAGGCGGACAGACGGTCCCGTTCAGGGGCCAGACCAACAGTTGGAGTCTGGCCGGTTCTGGGTGTCAGAGTGCCTCTAGCCTGACTGAGGAGATCCATGTGCAGCGGGATCTCCCCGGGCTGGCCTTGCAGTTGGCAAAGGTTCATGAACCAGATTCTCCTGGGCCATCTGGGGGCCACCAGGAGAAACGTTGTCTCTCCTCCGAACTTTCTCTAGGAAAGCTAGGAGGCACGGTATTGGCGGGGATGTGTATAAAAGCGTTCTGGGCCACTCGTGCACTAGGCCATCGATGCCTAGTGGACCACCGCAGCGGTGGAGGGAGAACCAAAAAGGGAGACAAAACCAAACCAGGTAACTACATACCAATAAGCCTGACTTCTATTATATGTAAACTTATGGAAACTATAATAAGATCCAAAATGGAAAATTACCTATATGGTAACAGTATCCTGGGAGACAGTCAGCATGGTTTTAGGAAAGGGAGATCATGTCTAACCTGCTTGACTTTTTTGAGGATGCAACATCGACAATGATTAATTGCAAAGCATATGACATGGTTTATTTAGATTTCCAGAAATCTTTTGACAAAGTCCCGCATAAAAAATTAATTCTCAAACTGAACGCAACAGGGATTCAGTGTGGTGCAGCAGAATGGAGTAGTGGTTAGGGCTCGGGACACTGCTGCTGTACCCTTGAGCAAGGTACTTTACCTAGATTGCTCCAGTAAAAAAAAAAAAAACAACTGTATAAATGGGTAATTGTATGTAAAAATAATGTGATATCTTGTAACAATTGTAAGTCGTCCTGGATAAGGGCGTCTGGTAATAAATAAATAATAATAATAATAATAATAATAATAATAATAATAATAATAATAATAATAATAATAATAATAGTAATAATAATAATGATTCAAGGAAATGCATGCGCATCAATTAGGAAGTGGTTAACATGTAGAAAACAGAAAGTACTGATTAGAACCTCAAAAAGGAGCGAGGTAACCAGTGTAGTACCACAGGGATCATTATTAGGTCCTCTGCTCTTCCTAATCTACATTAATGACTTAGATTCTGGTATAGTAAGAAAACTTGTTAAATTTGCAGACGACACAAAAATAAGAGGAGTGGCAAACACCATTGCATCAGCAAAGGTCATTCAAAATTATCTAGACAGCATTCAGAACTGGATAGACACATTGCAAAAGACATTTAATAGAAAAACGTGTAAGGTACTGCACACAGGCAATACAAATGTCCATTATAAATACCATATGGGAGACACTGAAATTGAAGAAGAAATCTATGAAAAAGATCTAGGAGTTTATGTTGACTCAGAAGTGTCTTCATCTAGACAATGTGGGAGACTATAGAAAGGCCAATATATAGTAAAAAGTGTTGAATTTAAATCAATGGAAGTCATATTAAAACTTTACAATGCATTAGTAAGACCTCATCTAGAATATTGTGTTCACTTCTGGTCACCTCGCTACAAAAAGGATATTGCTGCTGTAAAAAGAGTGCAAAGAAGAGCGAACATAATTATTCCTGGTTTAAAAGGCATGTCACATGCAGATAAGGATAAAAGAATTGAATCTATTCAGTCTTGAACAAAGAAGACTACGCGGCGATCTGATTCAAGCATTCAGAATTCTAAAAGGTATTGACAATGTCGACCCAGGGGACTTTTTCGACCTGAAAAAAGAAACAAGGACCAGTGGTCACTAATGGAGATCAGATAAAGGGGCATTCAGAACAGAAAATAGAAGGCACTTTTTTACACAGAGAATCGTGGAAGTCTGGAACCAACTCCCCAATAATGTTTTTGAAGCTGACACCCTAGTGTCATGGAGTGGAAGCTGCGGCCATCAGACCCAAAAGTTTCTGACACAACACCAACTGTACTGTGGATCCCTTTTGAAACAGGGTGTGGCAAAGTGGTTAACAGTGTGCAGGTGGAGGAATGCTGTGGTGATCAATAAACAGACAACAATAATCCAGGTGCAATGATGTTTTATTTGTACAATCCAAAAATCTGATGACAAACAGCAGTAAATAATAACAATGAGAACAGGCTATACAGCGACATCTATTGCTCTGTCTTAATCCACGGGTTGGTCCCGAAATAATAACAGTCCCGTTCCTCCACACCCACACGTAACACAAAACACAAACGTCCACAGTGAGTGCTATAGTGCTTGTGGTGTAAGTGAACAAGGTGCAGCGTTGTCCGGGTTTAGTGCTGGCCTTTAGACATGACAAACAAACAAAACACTCAGATTTACAATACAGGTCTCCTTCCAGTTTAGCATTAACCATAACAAGGAACTAGTCCACGGCCAATCCACGGCTGCCACGTCATTTCCCTTCGGGGTCGATGATTTAATGTATTGTATCTCCGCCCCCTTTCTAGATGACCGACTTCCGTGTAACCCTGGGAATGAATTGTCTGGCCATCCAGTCCAGGGCACCCAGGGCTAGACAGTTCTGAATGGCGGACACTCTGTCGTCTGACAGGTAGGCTCGCATTGTAAGGGAATCCAGCTGGAGACCCAAGTAAACCATACTTTGCACCGGTGTTAGTTGACTTTTGGCATCGTTCAGGGTGAGACACAGTCTCGCCAGATGCTCTGTCACGATCACCATGTTGATCACTGCTCTCTCCTGCGACTGTGAGGAAATCAACCAGTCGTCCAGGTAGTTCAACACCCTCATCCCTTGCAGCCGCAATGGAGGTAGGATGGCATCCACGCACTTTGAGAACATGCAGGGGGCTAAGGAGAGGCCGAATGGCAGCACGGAAAAGATGAAAACGCTTCCCTGAAAAGCAAAGCGGAGGTATTTCCTATGCAGAATATATAGGAAATATATATAGGAATATATGTGAAAGCATGCGTCCTTTAAGTCCACAGTGGTAAACCAGTCGCCCAACCAGACTGACTGGAGGATGTGGTGATGTGTGACCATCTGGAACCTCTTCTCCTTCAAGAAAGTGTGGATGTGTCTCTGGTCTAGGATGGGGCGAAGGCCCCCATCCTTCTTTGGCACCAGAAAGTATCTCAAGTAGCTCCCCTCTTGCTGAGAGGTGCGTTCTACGAGACTGATGGCTTGTTTTCGAAGTAATCTACTTCTTGCCTGAGAGCCAAGACCTGGAAACCGGATGTAACCGTGATCCCTCGAAAGGGAGGAGGTCCCACACGGAACTGCAGCACGTAACCGGTTTGTAGGGTGGCGAGCACCCAGGAGTCTGAGGTGCAATTGTGCCAGTATTTATTTATTTATTTATTATTTATTTCTTAGCAGACGCCCTTATCCAGGGCGACTTACAATCGTAAGCAAAAACATTTCAAGCGTTACAATACAAGTAATACAATAAGAGCAAGAAATACAATAACTTTTGTTCAAGTAAAGTACAAGTTTGACAAACCACAATTCAATAATACAGCAGATAATAGTGATAGTTACATCAGGATATGATTAAATAGTGATAGTTACATCAGGATGTGATTAAATACAAAGTACTACAGGTTAAAAACTTGGCAGATTACAGTATTCTGAAGTACAGGATTAAATGCAGTAAAATAGGGGCTGATAAGAGCAAAATAAAGCACATTTACATGAAGGGTGATAGTGTCCCAGGATACAAACAGAGGAGTTCTACAGGTGCTCTTTGAAGAGGTGAGTCTTAAGGAGGCGCCAGAATGTGGTCAGGGACTGGGCAGTCCTGACATCTGTAGGAAGGTCATTCCACCACTGCGGAGCAAGGGTGGAGAAGGAGGGGGCTTTGGAGGCAGGGGAGCGTAGCGGTGGTAGAGCTAGTCTTCTAGTGCAGGCGGAGCGGAGAGGTCGAGTGGGGGTGTAGGGAGAGATGAGGGTCTGGAGGTAGCTGGGTGCAGACTGGTCAAGGCATCTGTAGGCTAGTACAAGAGTCTTGAACTGGATGCGAGCGGTGATCGGGAGCCAGTGGAGCGAGCGGAGTAGTGGAGTAGCGTGGGCGAAGCGAGGCAGAGAGAACACCAGGCGGGCAGCAGAGTTCTGGATGAGCTGGAGCGGACGGGTGGCGGACGCAGGGAGGCCAGCCAGGAGGGAGTTGCAGTAGTCTAGGCGGGAGAGTACCAGGGCCTGGACCAGGAGCTGGGTAGCATAGTTGGTGCAGTTGGTGTTGGGAGAAGGGATGAGTCTGAGGCCGCAAGCCTTCATGGGCCCTGTTGGGGCTGCTGAGGCTGAGGTGGAGCCTGTTTAGTAGGCTGTTTGGTGTGTTTCCTCAGAAACTGCTTCCCAGATCACTGATGTGCTGGGGCCCCACGTCCATCGTTTCCCATCCTTGCGGATGGCCCCACGCAGCGCAGTGAGGATTGGAATTGTCCGGGTAACCGTGGTTACAGCCAGACACCAGCGCTTCGACCTGTCCCGTACCGGAGCACAGGAAGGGAGCATCGCAGCCACCTGTCGTAATGCCTCATGCTCTCTGTGGGAGAGTTGTAGGATCTCCTCTACCGCTGGCCCGAAAGTATGGCCTGGGGAGATAGGGGCGTCTAATAGGGCCGATTTGTCTGCATCCGGAAACCTGGCCTGAGACAGCCAAAGCTACGCGCCACTACAAGCCCCGCCAGGTTTCTACCTAAGGCTTGCTCTTGGAAGCCTGAAATGTGGAGCAGTGTACCTGACACTAGGTGCAGCTCTGAGGCTATCGTCTCAGGGAGTTGCAGGATGCAGGATGCCATCCAGGTAGGGCATTAGGAGACCTGCTGTGTTGGCCAAGCGCATTACCTGCGCTTCAGCTGCATAAGCCTTCTTAAGGTGGGCCTCTGTGGTCCTGCATTGGCCATTAGGGCTTACAGGATCCTTGGCCAGACCTCCTACAGAATGGGCTCGCACCAGGGCTGCTATGGTGGAGTCCACCGGCGGAAACTGCGCTTGCCCCAGTGTCTGAGGCACCGAGGCACTGAGGCCCCAAAGGCACCAAGCACCAGGGGCGTGGAGGAATCGACTCTCTTTCTCTCTCTGTTATTGTTTTTTTTTTTTTTTAAGCTGCAAGAAAGCAGCCTACAATGGGCGAGTGATATAGGCTGTTGCTCAGTCCCCAGATGCCAAGATGCAAGCCAACTTCCAGCAATATTTGCTTGGAATTAGCAGAAAACTCAAAGTGACAGCTCTTTTACAAAGATACAATCATGCAACTGGAGAGGTTAGTTATACCTACCTTACCTACCTGATGGTGAGAAGCAAAAGAGAATGAGTTCTCCGCGTAGTGATGTGGCAAAGTGGTTAGCAGTGTGCAAGTGTAGAGGTGATGCAGTATTCAAGAGAAGGACAACAACAATGTTACTGGTGAAATTATGGTTTATTTGTAATCCAAAGTCACTTGACAACAGTAAATAATAATGTTAACTGGCAATACACAACGATGCGTATTGCTCAGTAAAACCACAGGGTTCAGTACCGAAACAATAAACACGGTATTTAATACACACACAATACACAAACACTGTCACAAGTCCAAAGTGAGTGCTGTAGTGTTCGTGGTGCAAATACGATTTATCGTGAAACAAGTGCAGTGTTGTCCGTGTTTTGTGCCGGCATGTAGCGACATCTCTGGATCATGTTAGCCATCTAATAACAATAAACAAGTACAACACGATTTACATATGGTTCTCCTTCCGGTTTACCATTAACCATAACTAAGGAACAGATCACCTCGCTACGTCCCCTTTCTAGATTGCCGACTTTCTAGATTGTCTGGCCATCCAGTCCAGGGCACTCACAGGTCGGGAGGGAGATTTATCATAAATAATCATTCTGTCTCTGTCACGAGTGACTATTTATTACCTCGGTGAGGTGGGAACGAGGAAGTCACTCCACGGAGGGGACTGGATGGCCGCTCCTACTTCCCAGTCCGGCATCCATGCTCACACGCACTACTCGTTATTCTGAACGTCCTCCCAGCTCTCACCTCGTTCTTTTTAATGAAGCGTTATAAAGTATTCAGCTACTAACAATTTGACTAATTAATCAATTACAACACGATTTCACACGTGCTTTAAAAAAAACATATAAATATAAAATAATCAAAGTGCATTAGAAAAACAATACATCTTAAATTATAAATAAAAAATAAAGTGCAAAGAAAACTTAACCCGGTTACACATGTCATTCCACTTTTATTTTGTAGCTACATTAGTTTATTTGTAAGAAACGGTATTAGGGGTTTTCAGATTTATGTTAGGGATTTTAAGATACATGCTGTCATTCCTTATTTATCTATGATTTTACTGTTTTTTCGGTATTTCCGGCCTGTCATTCCATGCCATTCCTCTTTTAGTTTGTATAATAGTTCATGTCTATGTAATGACATAATGGGTTTAAGATTTGTCTTAGGCATGTTAAGTTATAAGCTGTCATTCTTTTTTCCCCGTTATATTACATGGGCATTCCTTTCTCCATTGTAGTCAATGGGCACTCCGTTTTGTCATTCATTTTGGTCTGTCCCATTTGTTTCTAAAATGCCTAAACTGCACATAACAATTAAACAACGCTGCAAAGACTTTCTCGTGACCTCTCTTGGCCAACTGTTTAATCCACTGGAGAGAGCCACTTGGGCATCAGTTGATAAAAATATGTTGAAGGAATGTATTGTGAACGTGCCACTGCTAAGGGAAGTGGAAATGCATTATTTTCTGTTGTGGTACATGAAACTAAGTGACAGTGTGGAAGATGCAGTTAAGAATCATTTTGACGGCTCTGTAGATATTAGTGACATGCTGTTTGGGCTCAGGTGCCAGAATGCCAGCTTATCCAATACCATGATTTCCTGTTGCATGTACCCTGTAGTTTCTGATGACTCTGAACGTTTTTTTTTTCAAGTATTCACTGATTGTAAGTGACACACAAACATGAAAAAAGAAAACGTAGAGTTATGTTGTATGCTTGCGTTTAATTCTTAATTTGAATATTTGTGCTAGATTAAAGTGAAAAATTATAAAAAAAATAAAAATAAATTTCACAGGGCTGTAACTATAGCTTTATGTTATTTGAAGTAGTCCATCCATGCACACATTTGCACGACCTCAGAATATCAGAAGAATCCATAGCTCATTGCTATATCTACACCCACACCCTCTTGTGGTTTGTATGTGTGACGAATGGTACTTCCTCTGTCTGAGGAGCTCCAGTGATCTGTATCCTTTAAAATAAGCTAATTCCAGTATTCCCTACAACACTGAAGGTCATTGTTTTGCTATACTGTAGTTCCTATGAAAATCTGCATCAATATTGCTTATGTCAGTGAAGTTGGAAATATATATATACTGTAGGAATGAATTTAAGAAGGAACTTGCGTGGTGATATATTCACCCTAATCATGCTGGAATATCGATTGTTGTGTACTGTATATAATATATTATCCATGTGCTGTTGTAAGACAAATCAATAAACAAATAAAATGATAAGCTTAATAATCTTGAAAAAAGAAACCTGTGATTTATTATTATCGCTATTCATGGAAGAGACCTGTCCCAATGAATCAACTTTGTAAAATAAAATATTTTTTTCATAATGAAAGTAACCAACCTTCAGCTAATGCCTGGATGTGTAGTTTGGTGTTCTCAACATAGCCCGAGCCATCCACATAACAAAACCACCACACAATTCTGCAAAAATAAGACTCTTAAACTAAAAATCGGAGGATGCTCAGGGTTGAGATGCATGAACAGAGTTATGAGGGGGTTCTGATGGTGCCTTTCAGCAACGTGTCAGAATGTAGCCATTCTCTCACCTGTCATGATTAATTATAATAATAATAATAATAATAATAATAATAATAAGAAGAAGAAGAAGAAGAAGAAGAAGAAGAAGAAGAAGAAGAAGAATTTAGCCAGAGTAAGGGGGATTAAGCCAGAAAAAATTAAAAACAATCAGTATCAAATTAATAAATCTTGCCCTTAGGACTGAGTAAAATAAGTTGTATTTACTGTATTATTATTTGTTTATCCACGGTGGCTTACAGAGACTAAAAACATTATAGATGTTTATTACATTATCCATCAAGACTAAATACAAATGGTAACTATATTGCACATCATTTTTAAGTGTTGTAATTTATTAATTGCAAATCCTGGAAAACATTGACACCTGCTGGTGGTTCTCAAAATATACAATTTTTAAGGGATTTTTTAAATTTATTTGCACACTTTAACAATGTACAGCTTTCTCACTACCTGCATTCATCATTTGGGTTTTTATGCACAGTGACAGTCATGCAATTCCATAGACTATATACTGTAGGTCTCAAATGTGCAGTTTCGAAACAAACATGACTTTGCAAACATATTTTAATTGTAAAAGATGACATATGGGCCTACACTAGATCAAAGAAAGTTTTCAGTTGTCTTGCCTTCCCTACCAGGAAATCTGTTAAACCTGCACTTCCTGGATCATTTCACCTCACCAGTGTCTTCGTGGTGAAGCATCTTACTGGCTGCACAGCATGGCAGTCATTAGGGAAGCAGCAAGTTGTTTTTTTTAACTGGAAAGGTGGCTCTGTAGGGATGGGGAGAATTTTACTCTCTAGGTCAAATTACCATGATTATGCAGGACTAGGGTTCCCACCTCTGACATACAAAAAACCGGGACACCAGAGTCTTTTCGTACAAAAATAAATAAATGATATAGTTTGACATTTAATGTCCCGGGAAGTCTTACAGATTTCACAGGACAGCTGCCTCAAAAAGAGAACAATCCAGGCAAAACCAGAACGGATGGCAACCCTATGCAGGACTATCAGAAAGCAAGGCCTACAAACAAAGATTTCTTTATTCAAGTGTAGTTTCAAATATGTTTTCAAATGAAAATACACAAGTTTCTTTAAAAAATGCATGAGACCTATATTGATGTGCAAGGTGTAGAAAAAGTCTCCTGACATTGTAGTCCTTGATTTCCCAGTTACAGTCTGGTATGCAGATTATCTTTTTGAGCATCCCTTGTCATGTTCCTTTTGATCATGGGAAATATGAACTCAGACATTAGACATTATATTATTTTAATTTTGATTTGAAGATAAACATTTTTTTTAATACACTTCTGTTTTGTTTATAACATAGCAATTACTATTTTCCCAAAACACTTTCTTTCTAGCTAATACTTTGGTGAATTCAATCTTAAGACTACTTCATTCTTAACTGTAATAGTATTTGACCTATTAAATGACAATTGATCCTGACTAGAAATACTACTGGTGGCCAATAATGCGTGTTTATTTTTTATTATCCTTATTACTCTTATTGATAGTTTGCCTTTTCCGTGCCAGAAGTATATAAATTAAACAAACAAATCAAATAATTCTCAGCATCTTTACTAATATTTGGGTCAACATTTAGAAAAATGAATGACTGTATTCAGTGCTTGTGAAATCTTGACAGAGTCCTGCAATCCTCTTTTTATTAAAAGGTGTTTAACGCTCCCCATGAGGCATTACCATCAGGAGCCAAAAGAGTTCAATCTCACACATCCAGCCCATCACTTCTCTGCATCAAAGCTTCCAACAGAGATGCTGTTATACATGGATGGTGATGGTTTTGTGATATTCACAGCTGAACACTGAGAAATAGGCTAGGCAATATATTGCAAAGGGCTCCCAAGCAGCTATTCAATGGAAATGACTTAACCCTGTGATGTCCATTGATAGGCCCATACAGCAACACATGCAAAGTCAAATATATATATATATATTATATATATATATATATATATATATATATATATATATATATATATTTCTAAAAGCACTACAAAATTAACAGTATAAAACTAGCAAGGAATTGATCCGAGTATACAAATATTTGAGCAACATTTGGAGTGATAGCTAAGGTCACTGTTTTTCTTGTTCTGAAATGATCTTTCTTTGTTCGTTCATTCATTTTGCTAATTTCTATATTTGTGTAAGCACAGGATCTTCAGAACAACAGATGGGTACCAGTAACAAAATGGATGTCAATGCCTTGGTTATCACTCCCTTACTCAACACAAAAAAGCTAAATACCACTGAAATACCATTTTGTATTAAACTAAAGTAACTCTATCAGAAGGTGAGCATCCTCAAGCAACAAAGTGAGTTTGGGGAAAAATAAACACTGCACATGGGTCCTCCAATGTTACTGCTTTAACAGTGTGTATCACAATGGTAACGATTTGGGGGACTGCCCTTAGAACAGAACATTACATTGCCTTTGAAGCCCTTTAAGTAATTTGGTACTGACTGAAGCTGAAATCCAATCAGTAGAGTGAAAGAAAAAAAATGGAAAGTTGAATGTAAAATACAGAAATAGGGATGAAATCTCTTTCTTTAAAAGCAGGACATAAATACTACATGCACATATCATGGTTAATGACGTTACAACAATTCAATTATAACCATGTAATGGTTGGTTACATTTTGACAAGAGTATATAACACAAATAAATGTATGGTGATTTGCTTGATTGTTTTTTTTAATGTCAGAAAGTTGACGGCTTAAAAAAGTCTGTGTGCAGTACATTATTATTATTATTATTATTATTATTATTATTATTATTATTATTATTATTATTATTATTATTATTATTATTATTGTTTAGTTAGCTTTATATCAACTTAGAGCTTTTAATGTTTTGTGTCATCAACACAGTTTGTAAATCTGTTTGGCTCATTTCAACATAAAATCTTCCTAAAACCTGTACCAAACATTGTTTAAATAAATTATTTATAGTAGGAGTGTTCATTAAAGCCTGTGTGTATTTCAAGTTCTCCTTGCTAGATCACAGCATTTGAATGCATTAGTCAAGTAAACAGGCCCACCCATTGTACCATACAAGACAGCCCAGTTTTTTTTTCTAGTAGTCCTGGTGGAGAAAGCAGAGTGCGTGTTGTGGCTGACAATCTGAGTCCATTAAACTCATTCACTGCTGACATATAAGTGTGATTATGATCAAAATCCACTCTGGCAATCGTTCCAAGAAAGTGGGGCATACAGAGGCTGTTAGCGTAGTGTAACAGTCTCCGTCCACCAGTGCAGAGGAATGCTGTCAAGATATATATATAAATGGTGTAATTACAGAAAATGTGATTATAGCATCATTTTTTTACCTTACATTTTTGACTAAATTAAGTAATGCTGCATTATTATAGTACAATGGAATAAGGCACAATAGTACTAAACCTGATAAAGAAAGAGAAATGGGTAAAGGTAAAATACGGGTATGCAGAGCCAGTATGGTAAAATATTTTAGATAAAAAAAAGTTTTATAAATAATTCTCAATCTAAAACAAGAAAAATTACTTCAACAATCTAACAGTATTAGAGCATTTCTTGTAAGCAAAACCTTTTACTGTGTCTTTTTTGAGTAACTAATTGTGCCCAAAAAAAACCTTCCCACTTGAATGTGCTGTATTTCAAATTACCTACTGAAAATTATCCCACGGATATTAATGAAACATCTGAGCTACACCAAAGGCTTTACATTTAAAATTAATCACTTAATACTCCATTTTGCTTGAATAGCTTTTTCCTAATTAGTAGCCAGCACTATTAGACAGAGTATGTGCCAAGAAGGATTTACTTCTCACAAAACAAAACACAAAAAATATAAGCTGTTTGAGCCGTCTGAGCTAATATATATATATATATATATATATATATATATATATATATATATATATATATATATATATATATATATATACAGTATATATAGTCAGTGTATTTAATTAATTTCAGTCTGGAATTACATATGGTGTGTATAACATGCATAACTAAGCTGCCTTGGGTATATGTACTACCTTAGCAAAACACCAAAGTATAATATGTAGGAAACTACTGCACTATATACTATAATAATTACAGTAATGTTAAACAGGGGTGTCAAACACAGGGGCAGTTTTTTTTTTTTTTATCAAACTCCAAACTCCAACAGAAACAAAAATCAGAGTGTAGATTCTGAATAACACCCTATCATTTGATAAAACTGATAATTCAGGCAAAAGTGAACAGGTTAGGTTTACATGTTTTTATTAGGTACCATTAATTACAGGCCAACTGAAATCAAGAAAACAAAGAGAAAATAGAGAGCCACACTGGGATTTGAGGTGTGCTTAATGCAGAGGCTTTGGCCTTGATTTTCTCTGCCTGGGAGACTTGGTCTATGCTCTTAATGCTGAGGCACTAGCTGAAGTTCAACTTGAACAGCTGGAGGACAGGAAGGCAGAATCATTCCAGCCCCACCTCCTAGGGAGATAGAATTGGCGCACTGTGGTGGAGGAGGTGGGGAGAATCACAAGAGACAGGTAAGATCTGCAGGTATAAATAGCATGAAGGGGTGGAGGATATTACCTGATTCAAAAGGGGGATGTGAAGTGAGGCTGTGCCTTTCAGAACTGTAACCAAACTTTAATATACACTTTCACAGAAACTGGTGTGCATATGTCCACACAAGGCTCTCACCAACAGTAGTGATGGACAATGTGGAATCATATGTGACCATGTCCACAGAACCATGCTCCTGGAACACTGGGGGTTGCCCTGTCAGGTATGTACTTTAACACATTGAAACTTGGATCACACCAAAATGACTTAATACCAAACAAAAAACAAATTACAAGAGTGAGGGTGTACTCCTTAGTTAAAATGAGATGCAAAAAATGTACAGTTGCACTATCCCATAAAAGAACATTCTTACATAAAAGTTGCAGCCTTTTTGATAGGTTCACATGAGTGTAATTCACATTTCTCAGATGCTACGTATAGCATTGCTGACTAGCCACCAGATGGCATAAATTGCTACAGGGGAATCTGATGTCTTTAATTTCCATCTGTTGATAAAATGTACTTATCTTACAAAGAAGGCACGAAATAAAGGGGGGGGGGGGGGGGTGACATAGTGACATGTACTTTTGATAAAAACATTTTGACTGATACTTTCCATAAAAATTGTAGATTTTCTTACCCCAGCAACTATCTAATATTTGGTTGAAATATCAGATTAGTAGTTAATTATTTTATTTTTAACACACATTTTACAGAATCTCAAAGGAATGTTACTACCGTCCCCGTAAAAACCTTGTCCGTGACTGAAAAACTCCTGGTTCAAATAGGTTTCCTGGTTTCCTGGTTCAAATAGGAATAGATAAATAAAGAATTACATTTCCTTGAGGCAAACTATAGCAGTTCCATTAAATACCTGTTTTATACATTTTACAACAGAAGTGTTCATCTGTTTCATTCCAGATTTTTTGCTTTGTAAACCAGGTTTTATTGACGTTTTGTTTTTATTTGTTATTCAGATATCAAATGATGAATCGCCCTGCCTATCGCATGAGACACAAAATAGTCACCTCCTTAGAGTGGAAGTGCTGCCCTGGTTACATTGGATCCAAGTGCGAACCTAAAGGTGTGTGTGTGTGTGTGTGTTTTCCATTATAATATATTTCCATATTAACATGCTTATTAAAAAAGCAAATTCCTTTATTTCTTTTGAAATAAAACAATTCTGACCATTGGTGAGTGAAATGGAACACATCTCAAATATTAAAAACACAGTAGTTGGACTGTATTTAAGCTTTTGTTGCATTATGTAATAATACATGTCCTTACAACAAAATAATAACTTAGTTAAATAATGCATGTAGTAAATATTAGAAAACACTAACTACATTGTAACTGCATGTAATTAATGTACCTCTATTTTGGGAAACCATTAGCTACCATGCAACATAAAAGAAGGCATCGAGAATATGTTTTTTACAGTTTAGGACTGAAATTAATTTAAAAACATTCCATGAACACAATAGTTCAGATAACTGTGATATATATATATATATATATATATATATATATATATATATATATATATATATAATTACCAAAAATATATAGCCGGTGCTACAAAAGTGTTTGAAAGTCTTGGTATAATCACGGGGTGCTTCGTCTTAGGAAAGGTCTCCAGTGGCAATATACAACAAAAGAAATGTAGAGTGCATCTGCTGATTAAAAAGCAAGTCCACAACTGGGAGATGCACTATATATATATATATATATATATATATATATATATATATATATATATATATATATGTATATATTGACTTTTCAAACACAGTTGACATAATTATTTAAGAACGATTTCAAATGATGTGGGCACCTTCCCCAGTACCTCCCACTCACTAACTTCCCACCTTCCCCTTCTCGGCCTTCCACCGCCCGCCTGCCCCATCCCTCCCACTACAGGAGGGGAAGAAAAAAAAGAAAGAGAAAAAGGGGGGGAAATAATGAGGGAAAAAGTGTAGAGCAGAGGAGACTACTCTTAGATAATAGAGAGAGAAAAAAAATAAAAAAAAATAACAGCCCTTAAAGCGTGACTGGGACTTTTAGGTATTGGGCTCAGGATTTTTGGGTACAGGTACCCTTCAAGTAATTGCATAATATCCCTAATCCAGTGGAGAGGGTGGTGCAGCATGCTTCCAGTTCAGCAGAATTAGGCGTCTGGCCAGTAAGGTTTGTCAAACTGTCCGACTGTAATTTTGACAAGTTAATATCCTTGCGTGTAATTCCAGAGTGCAGACAGAGGGGAGTTATTGAAGTTTAGTCAGAATATTTGAGAGAAGGTTTTAATACTTGAGACAAGACCAAAACATGAATAAGTGATGCAGGGGCTTGACTGCACCTGTCGCAAATTGGATTCAACTCAGAGTAAATCTTAGCCAGCTTAACTTTGGACAGGTGTAGCCGACGCAGAACTTTAAATTGAATTAGTCCATGCCTAGCACAAATAGAGGACAAGTGCACTCACCGCAAGATGGACTTCCAATCATCGTCAGTGATCTCGGTTTCTAAATCTTGCTCCCACAATTTTTAGTGTGGAAAGTGAGAGGCAATGAAGTGACAATATTATGGAATAGATTTCAGATAGCAACCTCCTATGGCTTGAGTTTAAGGATGGAGTCAAATGGTGTCCCATCAGGCAGAGTAGGGAATTGAGCACAATTCCTATTGCATAATTCTTATTGCGCACAAAGTCATGAATCTGTAGGTAGCGAAAGAAGTGGGTACGTGGTAGGTTGTATTGAAGTGATAGCTATTCAAAAGAAGCAAAGCAATTCCCCACGAAGAAGTTGTTTAAAGATTTTATTCCACTTCTATGCCAAATGCAAAAGACAAAGTCTCCAAGCGAAGGTGGAAATAGATGGTTTGCATCCACAGGACAGAACATGGACAGTGCTTCAGACCAATAATTGAGCCTGAACTGGGCCCAGATCCTGAGAGAATGGCATTCTAAAGGACTGCTGCTAAACCAGGAGGTGGCTAGAGGAGGAGGGGCACATAGCACAGCAGTTAGTGAGGAAGCAACACATGAAGCACCCTCCATATGTCACCAGGCCAGGAAGGGCCCCTGTTAAGGAGGTTGCAGCAATTTAAAACACTACGAATATTATCAGAACTATGAATATTATCGAATCCAGTAATAGAACTGAAAATTGGGGAGGGCAAGACCCCCTAATGTTTTAGGCCTTTGGAGAAAGACCCTATGGATACGAGGAGGCTTTTTGTTCCATATGACAGAGGATATAATTTGGTCAAGAGAGTTGAAAAAAGACTTAAAAATAAAAACAGGGATACACTGAAAGAGATACAAAAACTTGGGGAAGGAATTCATTTTGACTGAGTTAATACGACCAGCAAGTGAGAGAGGCAGAGTGAACCAGCAAGCAAAGTCTTGCTTGGTATGCTCCAATAATGAAGCAAAGTTTCATTTAAAGAGATCGGTAAATGACCTCGCTACTGAGACTCCGAGATAGGTGAAATTATTAACTATCTTAAATAGTAAGGATGGGGGTAGATGGTGTGAAGCAAACATATTTATAAGAAGTAGTTCACGTTTATCTAAATTAAGCTTGTATCCGATTAACTGGGATACCAGAAGCTGGCAGCAGAGCAATTTGGTTAGTGTCTATAAAAACACAAAAGGTTCGGTGAAAACGACGACCATAACGTTACACATTATTTTACTATAAAATCAGACTTAGTGGAATGACATTTTTGAGTTTGTTACCCTTAATTGTTATGTTTGTTATTGAACCCTTAATTGAACGAATAATTCGCTTAATTTGACTTTTTAAATAGTATGTTATAAAATGTTGGAGAATTTAAATTCCTTATAAAATTGTATACCTAAATTGAAATCTCCATCTATTTAAAATAATTAAAAAGATCAGATTAGGCAAATTATTAGTTCAATTAAGAGTTCAATTATGTAACTGAGCACTTGGTTGGAACAAAAACCATTAGGGCAGTGGTCCCCCAGGACCAGGATTGAGAACCACAGCTTTACTAGGTTCCCAGGGTGTTCATTCAGTAGTGCCGAAGCGAAGAAAAACTCTCACCAAAAAGAACGTGCAAAACAACAAAGAAAAGTAAGTCTCGTTCAAAACAGAAGTGTGGTAGCGGTCTCAATACCCAAAACAACTCACGCTTCCACCTTTTCTCTAAACCAGTTCCAAGCTTCACTCATGCTGCCTATAGAACTGTCTCTCTTATTGTGGCTTTAAGTAATCAGCTACTGCTATGGGAACTAACAGATTCATTAACTTCAAAGGGTGGATCTTTAACAAGCAGTTGAGGTAGGAATGCAATTTGGATGTGCATGTGAAAACAAATCAAAGTGATCATAAAGAAAATATACAAACTAAAATATAAGTGACATACAATAAATTCAGTGAAAAGCAAAGTAAAATATAAAATAATCATAGGGAATAAATAAATCAAACCATGAAAAAAACCCATTAATGAGCACACTAATTACATCATTTAATCCTATGTATTAACTGGCACACTTATTACACTTATTGCACTCTGTCCACCACACCCAAAGACCTTGGCCGTCTACGGAGAATGGAAAGAAGCTATTGTATTTCCTGCATCTTAATTTCCACAAACCCCCCAAAAATGAATACTATCTTCCAAAACAGGAAGCCAATACGCACAAGATTTGCATGAAATGAGTTCCATTTGTAAAAAGAATGTAATGTACTAATTGTGGTAATCTTTTAACAGCCCAGCAGTCACAGACCCCAGCATCAGAGAGTCAAGATGAGAGTGATACTGCTGTTAGTGAAGGACCAGCTGCAGACCAGCAGACCCCAGACCCAGGTTAGTCTGATTACTATAATGAATCCCTTAAATTGCTCACTGTTAAACCTTGTTTAGATATTAGTAGGTAAATTGGGAAATTCAATGTGTAATGACTTTACTACTTAAATTGATCAATTAGGGAAAAACAGGCACTTGTGTGATAATTATTACTTTGGGTATGGTTCCCTAATTGACCATTAACCACATGACAATGGGTTATAAATGAGGGCCTAACACATTGGTGAATTGGAGATGTCTTGGAATACAGCAGGATTAGACCTGTGATCTTAGTCGCCACAAAAATTGGATAGGAAGTCGAGCCATGAGTTTTGGGAGAAAAAAAACCAAAAACTGAAACGTATTATTTGCTTTGTAAAATACTTATCTGTGTTTGTCAGGATGTGAGTGGTGCGAGTAATGGTCAAATGTCCACAACAACGGGTGTATTTATAAAAGTCCTGGATTTTAATTAATCAAAATACTCCCCTCTACCAGCAATGATATTGGGGAGGTGACAGTGCGCTTGAGGTCCCAAATAAACAATAAATTCAGTTCCAGGGTGCAGTGCACGTGCTCTGTGGTGCTGTATCAGGTTGGCTCCGTGGTGTCCATCTGCACAAAATACAAAAACAACAACAACGCTCTGGTGTCTTTACTGTTTCAGTGTACAGGGCCGTACTCACGTAGCTGCGTCCCCTTTGTACTGCCAATCTCCTCCGTGTGACCACTCCTCCCAGTCTTACAGCTACACCCTTTCACCGAGTCGGCCCATCCCTGTGAAGGCTTACTTAGCGCCCTTCCAGGTCAGGAGGTAGATTTACAGTTTGGATTAATTGTCTCCAGTTCAGTGTTGTTGCAACAAAGTCTTGTAAAATAAACACGTGCAATTTAACTGTGCAATTTTTCTGACCACCTCACTCAACATGAACTGCATATTAAATGACCTGCATAAAGTGTAATTTGCTTGTTCACAATTTGTATTCCACTATGTAATTAAACAGTTCTGTTAACACTCATGTCTTGTCGTTTTCTTTTGAAGCATTGACTCTGAAGATGACTGATCAGATATACAGCCAGGAAATGAAGCTCACAATTTTGCAGAAGAAAATGGATAGCATCTCCACTAACATGAGTGATGTAAGAAGCATGATATTCTCTTTGGAAGGAAAAATGAATGAAGAAAGTGGGAAAGATCTACAGTCAACACTGAAAGGTGCACACAGTAATTTATATACATTTATTTTTTACACACATTAAAGCATATATGATGCTGTAGCCTCAGAGCTGGGGATATGTACAGAGTGACATATCACAACAGATGCAGCCCAAGCTCCTTTGTATCTGATGCAACCCACCCAATTGGCTGTACTCTTTTAACCATATGGGATTCAAGAGTATGCAAGATGAGGATGCATGAAATGTTCAAGGCATTTATAAATTGTTAAATGTGGTGAATACTGTACAAAAATACCAACGGCTTTAAAATGTATATTCTTAGTAGCATTATCAACATTATCATTGGTTATTTGTGCTTAAGATATTTTGATTCTTTACTTGTTTGTTTTATATTAAATATGATTTTCAAATACAGTACAACAATAAAATAGAGTACAATTCAAACTGCTGCCTTCTGGTACCTAATCAGTTTCTGCACTGTAGTTTAGATTCACTTTAATGGTCAAGCTGCAATAGACCGTCTGACCTGTATGTCCACTACCCTATTAAATATACACATCTTTACAAAAGCAAGCTAGCAAAAAAGTATATTTAGTACACAGAAGAATTGGTAAGCTTGTTAATGCTAATATTTAGTTGCACATTTATTTTAAAGCCATGGTTATCTCCCCTTTAACTGAACAAAAGTATAATAATGGGAAATGTGCAGCTGTAATTGTTCCAAACGAAGTAACTGACATTAATGAATATTCTATTAGTACATTTAAAATGACACATTGTTTTTAATATTTACAGATTTTAAGACAAAGGGGATCAGTGACCTTGTGAAGGAAATTGTACAGGAGCAACTCAAAGTATATCAAGATAGCACACAAGAGACCGTTGTCCAGTTATTTAAGACTGTATCAAGTTTGACTGAAGAGCTTGAGACCACAAAAGAAACAGTTCATAGATTAAATAAAACAATGTCTTCAGTATCAACAAACTACACGCCCCTTCAAAAAAATAACAATCAAACAATGACTGATATCCAAAATATAAAAAATGGAATGACAACTTTGAGAGAGGAAGTCTTCAGTACTTATGGTAGTATAACTAAGGAACTAATAGAAAAACAGAAATCTCTCGAAGAGGAATTTGAGCGTGAACGAGAAAAGAACAATGTTTACTATGAAACTATAAAGCACACCCTTTCTCAAATGAGGGAGATCCACGAACAACTCCAGTCTGGAGAGCAACTTGAAAGCCCAACAACAGTCCCTCAGAACGATAATGTTACTGAACATGTTTCACTTCTGAGTGAGACTGTCAAAAAGCAATCGCTGGTAATTCTACAGCTACACAATGAATTATCTGCACAAAATATAAAGATCAGCAATCTTACACTTGCAGATAGACACCAGAGAGATCTTGCAAAGACTACCTGTGAACTACAGAACCAGATGGAGAAGATAGAAGACCATATGAATATCTTGAATAAAACGCTATGCGACACCATCATGCCCATGGACGATATGTTCAGCGTGATGGAGGAGAGGATCAGTCATATGTCCTATGATCTTGAGGAACTCAAACCCTTGATAGAAAAAGAGACATTTCAAAAAGACGATCCAAGTAGTGAGCTCAATTCTGAACTTTTAACCATGAAGAAACAAATTGACAGCCTTAAATCTATTGTAAACAAGCTGAATTTGAAAACCCAATACGTAATGAAAAACCAAGATGAACTTGGCAATCTATCCAGAGAAAAAGAGGTACAGTTTGATAAACATCTTGATAGATGTCGCATGGAAATAGAAGATGGTCTTAATGACACTATGTCTGTTATTAATGATGCCATTGATGCTGTTCAGGATAATTATTATGTTCTTCAGAATGATGTGGCTACTATAAATAGCTATGTTAATGTGACCCATCGTGATATCACTGAAAAAGTAGAGACTGTATTGGGTAAAATACCTCAGTTTGTTCAAATGAATTACTCCTTAAAGGCCATGCAAGATAAAACAGACATGCTATATAACACATTGGGAGCAATTGGAGTTTTTTCAGATCAGATATTAAAAGATTCTGAAAATAATAGGCCTCCAAACCTTGTGAAAGTTTCCCAGCAATTAAGTGAAGCAGTATCTATAATTGGAGACCACCAGCAAGCAATCAACCGTTTGGAAGAAAAACCCTCCAGTTCTTCTCAGGACCTTAAGACCATCAGATTACGTCTCCAGAGTGTTGAATCCAGACTAAACTTGCTAATTGCAAAACCCCCAAAATCTAAATTATCGCCAGAAGAAAAGAACGCATTACCCCCTACAAAATACCAAGAGCTGAACAACAAAGTAAAAGAACTTGTAGCTCAATCCTTAAACCAAACCAATGCTATTTTATCTTTAAAGGCAACTGCCTCAAAAGCTTGGGTTTTATGTCAAAATGTGTCCAGTTCACATGAGATGATGCAAGCCAGTGGTCCTCTGCTTTCTAAAGAAGACCAACTAAACATCACAGTTTTGCACGAGAGGCTTAAAGAATTACTGAGCCCAACCCATGAAGCCACCAGCAGATTAATCTTAGCCAACATTACACTCTACGTCGAAGCTGCCATTTCCAGCATTTTCAAGGATGTCACAAAACTCCAAAAACAAATGAGGCAGCTCTCAAAGAAGCAAGAAACAGCTTTAAAACTAACACTGAATGCTACCACTGCTCTAACGAACCGGAGTCAGAGAAATGCAGAAAATGCAGTAGTTTCAGGTAAATGTGCAGTAGTTTCAGGTAAATGAGCAGTTCTGAAAGAAGCACATGTTATGCCAAATGTGTATTTTAATATTTAGTCTGGTACACTTGCAATACCCAGGTATTTTCACGCCAGCTACTTTTCTGTCATTAACCAGCAAACTGCTTCCATGGATATTGACTGAGTGCAGACAGTGGCATACTGATATCATGAAAATACATTATTGCTTCAGTATAACATATGCTTCATTCACAGAGAAATAATGAGCCTCTAAAGTGGACAGCAGCCCAGAAATGACACCCCTTCAGCACCCCAGAACTAAAAAGAGATAGCAGATACACACTTGTGCTTTTGACAGGTCATAAAGCAATGTTTGTTTCGCACTTTTTCCTTAAAAATAACACACTTTTACAGTTCATAATGGTATTTTATAAGTTTACATGCATCTAGACAGCAAATAATTGATGGAACACATAGCAAAACAAACTATTGTTATCAGGGAAACTATGTACAGCATTCACAGTATTGTATACAGTTTTGAAACATTTTATTTGTATCCATGTCTTGGTTTATGACATTACAGAAATGTCTTTCTTGTATAGTTTTAGTCAGCCATTTGAAATAATATAATAAAATAATCTTGTGCCAGCAATGTGAGCATCAAACCAATGCTAAATTTCCTATGAACAGGTTAACTGCTGTCCTTTTACGGTTGCCTGTATCTCTTTCAACATGTAAATGAATTAAAGATCTACAGACTCGGGTGAGTGGTTTCTGGTTGGTTAACCTATAATAAGTCTGATCAGTTAAGAGCACATTTGGGGCACACGATTACAGTATTTTGTAATATTCCAAAACACTAAAATGACTGACTTTCTCTCATAGAAAGACCTCTGTATTGCCATAGGGACTAGTCTCATCAAGGGATGGATACAAATATAATTCTGTAGATACTGTACATTGTTAAGTTGATAATTATTTACTTAGAAACCACAGTTTGTTGTTCCATCAATTATTTGCTGTCATCCATCACAGGCATCCCCCATTATAGGCCCATAATTTAAAACAATAACGAGAGAACTAATATTTTGGGATTCTTCCTAAAACCCTTCCAGGTACTTCCAATACCAAAATAATCTTAGACAGTGACATGTGGAATATCTAAAAATGTGCCAATTTGGTGTGGAATGACCCAGTACGATTCCGCCAAGCCCTATTATAAATCTAATAAGCACATTTTAATTAACAGAAGATGGTGTATGCATTATTGAGTTTTTAATTATATTACCACCATCAGCTGCCACCAGATGGAGTTTCTTGGGAATTAAAAACTGATTTAAAAATAATTACTTTTAAACAATATTAATGTAATTTAATTAATGTAAAACTTATAAGAAACAGAGGACACAGGTGGATTTTCCAGCACCTGGATTGCACCTGCTTATTTTTATTGGTAATCCTAGTATAACCATGGATAGGTGATACCCTAGTGCTTCAAAAACATTCAGCTGCTGTTTATCCCAACAGGATAAAGATTGATTGTAAAACTCTTTCTTAAGTTTTCAGTAAAATGTTTGATTGAGTGTTTGAACTTGGAGCAAATGTTTACTGCAGTGTAAAGTGCTGTGTGGATCATAAAACTGGGCCTGAATACCCAAATACGAAGTGATATAACCTCTACTTAAAAGTTTTTAATTTGACAAATTTAGGTGGACCAATATAACAGTGGTGAGAGTGGATTTAAGAAAAATGACAGAACGAACATTTTGCTAATAGCACGGTCCTTCTGAATCAAACTATGATTTTTAATAATATTGTATTTCTTAATGTTTTCTCTAGCTACCTATTGTAAAGATCCACTGGCATAATACATTAGCATTCTTAACACATTATAGAGATATCGACTGTGGATCACACACTGGTCTTCATGTTCACACTCTACTATATCAAAAGAGCCAGGCTCCATTTTACGACAGACAGACCACCAGTAATCATATGTAAATAACTATTTATTGCTGCAGGTTTGTATAGGCACCTCACAGAAAGCAGACCCTGCTTGCTTGATGAGCATAAATCATTTTATATGAGTAAGCTGGTAAAAAAAAAATGTAACCTAAAGATCAAAGAACCAGTCTTAAAAAAAAAAAAAAAATCTGTGACATCACCCTTTGATCATTTCATTGATTCTGTGAGTTCTAACTAAAAGCTGCTGTGAGGCCTTGAAGAGAAGGGGAGTGTGGGGCAGATATATAATTAAGTAACCCTTTACTGATGCTGCAGCTATTGTAACTTACTGTTGTACAGTCGTAATTAATCAATTGATTAATCATGCAGTTAAAATGAAAATAACTTAAACAAAGTTCTTGATCATGCTTGACAATCACACATTACAATGTAACCATTTAAATATTTGCCAAATTGCTATTGGAATGGCTCTTGTGAGCTGTATTGGTGCAAAAGGACACCACTTAGGATCAGAGATTCCTTTACAGAAGAGATGTTTACCCAACAATTGTCATGCTGCTCCCTGTAGACTGGCTTTGGCTGCCTGCCCTAGGAGCTGTCTCACATTATACCTGTGAGGAGCGTTATTGCAGCACCATAAAAGAGCAGAACAATCAGCAAGACCAGAAAGCATTCCAAACAAAATGCAAAATGTACAGCGATTTAAGGCCATCAGTATTTTAGGTTCCTATCCTCACATGAGGCTGGGGGTTCAACTCCCACTTGTGCGTGTGGTCATGTTTTTTATTAATTTGGACACCCACTTTCTAAAGTGATCCAACCCTTTAAAACAGTGGTGCACAACTCAGGTCACGGAGGGCTGGTGTCCCTCCTAGTTTTTGTTCTAACCATACCCTAAATTAGTTAATTGGACCAATTAAGCTTCTAGTAAGGTCCAATAAAGTACTTTAGGGTGGACACCGGCCATCCAGGACCGAGTTGTGCACCACTGATCTAAAGTTACATCATTTTTTTCTGTGTTTTGTTAAAAAAAAGAAAAAATGCTTATTGTGTAAGAAAGCTTTAGCTTTAGTAATATATATATATATTTTTATTAAGCCAGTGTATTACCATGAATAAAACCCACACACAAACATAAACAGATCACAGCATTACCATCAATGACAATAAAATGGTTTTGGAACAAAAACTGCCTATAAACATACGATAATGTTAACACTGTTGTATAGTTCTACAAATGTAGCTACCCATTTTAGCAACTGTTACCTCCAAGTAGAGACCTCAGTTTCAGCAGTGTTTTTTTTCCCAGTAAGTCTTTTAATAAAAACCTCAACTGACACCCACTTATTTCTCCTTTTTTTTATTGATAGCAGAGTATGTCAGCTGCAGCAGTTCTCCGTGCCAGAACGGGGGCACCTGTATTAATGAAAGAAGTGCTCATGTATGTGCATGCCGCCCTCCCTTTGGTGGTGTCAACTGTTCCGTCAAGTTAGTGAATGAAAACAATCTGTCTACTGGTAAGAGATAATAGCAAATATTTTTCTTACTTTGTGTATACAATACTACTACTTATCCCACAATTGAAATCTACTTGTGTAAAAGTGTTAGACAGCCATCATATTTTTTTGTTACATTCTCTTATACCCATTTTAATAGATGTTGGGAATGTCATTTGAAATAATATATATATATATATATATATATATATATATATATATATATATATATATATATATATATATATATATATATTTTAATATAATTGTCTCGGATGCAGCTGGTTGTAGTATCCACTTGTCCCCAGTATGGCAGCACACTCCTGTGGATCCTTTTGAACAGTTCAATAAGGTGAAATAATCGGCATCTCATTAAAACCAATATTTATTGATATCCATTTGTTTTAAAAAGTGTAGAACAATGTGTTTCGACACATCAATGTCTTCATCAGGTTACAAGTTTGTAACAGGAGTGTGCTGCTATACCGGTTTCTGATACTGGGGTCAAGTGGATACTACAACCAGCTGTATCAGAGACAATCATATTTAATTATCTATTGTGGTAAGCACCTTGTCATGTTAAACTTTTTGTGCACGAATGACTTTCTAAAAAAATATATATTTATATCTATTTTATTTTAGTGCATTGAAGTGGCGACACCATAAAATCTAGTGTGCATGGTTTTAAAAATAATAATAATCAGTGGAAATATGTCTGCTTTAGCTCTATCCTACTGGTGCTTATCCACAGGGCTGATGTGATGACATCCACATTATTTAAATAGACTTCAGTGGTCTAAGAACTATGTTTGGCTGGCAATATTGATAAACAGCCTATTTTAGCTGAATACATATCCCTGCTAAAGGAGTTAACACACTTTTTTCCATTATTTATTTTAAAGATTTTTCTAAAGGATCCTACAGGTACGCTCCGATGGTAACTTTCTTTGTTGCACACACCTTTGAAATGAAAGCTCCTGGCATAATCAAATTCAACCATCTCTACGTAAACTATGGAGCATCTTATTCACCGGGAAGTGGAAAGTTTGTGATTCCTTACCTGGGGGTGTATGTCTTCAAATACACCATTGAATCCTGCAGCCCACAGGTCGCTGGGTACCTGGTTGTTGATGAAGTGGACAAGCTGGCGTTCCAGTCTGAAGATGCCACGGCTGCAGTGTATTCCAGCAGCCTAATAACTGGGGATGCTATGCTTGAGCTAAATTATGGGCAAAAGGTTTGGTTAAGGTTGGAGAAAGGGTCTATTCCCTCAAAGTACCCTCCAGTTACAACATTTGGTGGTTATCTGTTATACCGTACATAGTACTCTGCTAACCAGACAGTATACTAGTAACTATCTTGTCACTTAGTCTGATTCGTTAAACAATAAGTAAATCAGTGCTTTTCTCATGTATACTGACTTTTACGAATTATGTGATGCATAAATATTAAATATATTGCATGTTATTTTGCTTAAGAATCCAATATTTGTTTCTACTTCTATATGTAATATGTAAACTAAACTAGGTTTCCCCAGTTGTACTTAGCTTGGTTCTGTAGTAGGGCTATTCTAGTATAAAGTCACTTGGGACTAATGGTGTGGAAATTTTGTGATGTAATAAATAAGCTGAAGCAATGCCTGCCATGTGGAGACATAACAAATTAATACACAATCTACATAGCATTTAGGAAAGTTGCACATGGCAAAGTGTACATTATTAATTTAACTTGCTATTGTATTGAGGATTAAAAAAAACAACTGTGTTTCTCGGTGTAAGATCTGAAATAAAAAAAAAAAGATTGGTTAATGATATTCAGGTGCTTTCCTGTTTTTATCTTTTTCAAGTCACTTTATTTATACACAGTCGAATTAGTTCAGCTGCCAGTTGGAACTTTCCAACAGCAGATGTTTATCTAATCAGACCATCCATTCATCCAAGGTGCATTGAGGGCAGTATTGGAACTCCTCATAGTTTAACAAAATGTATTCTTTACTCTAAAAGAAAATACATTTCACAAACGTATGATTGTGTAGTTATTTGTATGCTGTTTAATCGTGCCTATAAATAAAAAAAGTTTAAAACAGTGGTCTTTATAATATAGCATGCTGGCCATATGCAGGTCCCTGATAAACTGTGGACTTACTGTATGCTGTTACAAGTTCAGTGTTTCATGTGTCCTTGTAAAGACTTAAAAACTTAAAGAGCCAATACTATAGTGAACAGCTACTGGAGATAAAGTTTACTTTTATACTGCTGGCAATGCCCAGTAGCTGTGGACTAGATGGCACTGGCTCTTACTATTTTAAAGACACTTTCAACTCTAGCTTGTCTGTGGCAGGAAAGCAAACCTCAATCTTCTGAACTCATGAGGATATAAAAACAGCAATATATATATATATATATATATATATATATATATATATATATATATATATATATATCTGAGAATGGCCACTAATAAGGTGAATGCATTTAAGTTCAAAGTTGACTGTTATAAGTTTTTCAATTACGTGTGAAACATTATTTTTCTACTAAAAAAACATTGTTGCAGAATAAGAAAAAAAATCGACCTTTTTTCTAGTAGGTGTATTAAATCCAACATTAAGTACTTTTAGCAAACTAGTACAGAGTGATATAGAAAAAAACTATTACACATTGTCATACGCCTAAATACTGGAATGTAAGTCAAGTAGAGAGAAAAGCTACTGGGGAACTTAAGAAAATAACAACATAATAATAAAATCTGCAGATAAAGGAGGCTCCATGGTTATTCAGAATAGTGACGATTATGTAGCTGAAGCTTTAAGACAATTAAATAATACAGATTTTTAGGAGCCTGGCTAGTGATCCAATCTTACGATTAAAACGAGAGGGACGTGATTTTGGATAAGGCTATGGAAAGTAATTTGATCACACAGAGTTAATATCATTTTTTGAAAATGCATTCCCTGGAACACCTCTTTTGTATACACAACCAAAAATATATAAAAGAATCCCAAAGGGCCACCAGGAAGACCTATAGTATCAGGGAATGGGCTAAACCCGTTAAGTCAATTTATTGATTTTTTCAATAAAGATATTGCAAAAGATCTGCCATCTTATTTATCTGATACTCGTGATGTGATCAAGTATACAAAATACCACATGAGGCTGTCATTTTATTTTGAAGTAAAGCAAAACGATCTACACATGGATTTCCTCTTGGAATTAACTAGATTTACATTGGAATCAAACTACTTCTTTTTAAAGATACATTTTATTTACAAATTCAAGGCACAGCCATGAGCTCTGCTTTTGCTCCAAACTATGCAAATTTATATATGGGATATTGGGAAAAAGAATATATTAATGACACTGCCTCTAACCCACTCCTACAGGATGTTTTGTTTTGGAAAATATATATCAATGATGTGTTATTAATATGGACGGGATCTGAGGCTGATATATTTTTGTTTAGAGATTATATAAACAATACCATTCTAGATTTTTCTACATTTGTTAATTTTGGTAAATGGTGAGGGTTCTCTTATTTTTTGAAAATGAACAGATAGAAATACAATTTTGCGTGCAGATAGTGATCATCCAAAACATTTGATCAAAAATATACCATGTGGTCAATTTGTACGGCTAAAAAGAATACGTAGTGATACGTCTTGCTTTAAAATTAAATCTAGGGGTCGATCTAGGGGTTATAATAAGACCTTAATTGATACTGCTTTTAAACTGAAATGAAAGAACATAGTGAGCTCATAGAAACTACAAAGATTAAGAATTCGACTACACAAGAAAGATTGACTTTTGTCACTGAATATAATTATATCTCCAATGATATTAAAAGAATAGTCTCAAAACATTGGAGGATACTGGAATGTGACCCTCAGCTTCGGCCCGTCGTTACCTCTCCACCTGGATTTTGTTTTAGATGTGGTAGGAATATTAAGGATCCGTTAGTCGCTTCTATGTATAAGTCAGTACCATCTAATGACAATTGGCTTACTGAAACTGAACATGGTAACTTTCAGTGTGGAAGATGTGTTCATTGTTCTAACATGCACAATACCAAATATTTTAATCATTCACTCTCAGAAATACATGATACAATGTTTTATCAATTGTAATACAACCCATGTGGTTGTATTACATAAACTAAGCTTTTGTGGCTTAGTTTATGTAGGACAAACAAAAATACATTTAAAAAATACATATAGCAGAACATAAAGCTGCAATATGAAATAACAACATGGATTATGCAATAACGAGACACTATAAAGTGTTAAATTTATAGGACTCGAAAAAGTGGTAATACAATTAATCTGCTAATGAGGCGTCATTCTGGGTTTATACTGCGAATATATAAAATATATAAAATCAATGGAACCACATGGACTTAATGAAACATTAGCTCTCAATCCATATGTTAAATGTTTTAAAAATTAGATAATTAATCTTTGTATGCCAACTTGAATCTTCAGGTGGCCGGGGATGAGTTCCAATGTCTTCCAATCTTTAGCATTGAATAACTGTTTAAGTTAACTATGTAACATGATGTGTAACATACAGCAGAATATATGGCTGTTTTTTTTAAAATGTTTTAATATATCAGTGTTTGAGTTTAATTATTGTATAATTACACTATGTATGGACTAACAATCGATTCTAAAACCATTTTCAATTAATGAATGCTACGATAGGTGAAAATTGTCATCTGTAACTTTAAATAATGTCTATGGTTATTTTCCAATTAATGATTAACTATTGGATTGATTGGTGTCCTTTATATATGATAAATCTGTGTTTTTTAATTGACAATCACTGCAAGACACACTATGTCGAAACGCGTTGTGTTTGTTTTTTGTTTTGTTTCAATAAATAATAAAACGTTTTTAAAAGAAAATGCAAGATGAATCTGATGCATAACATTAGCAGTCAAGTCTAAAAGAAGAAGAGATTTTTGAGCGTGCAACCAACCTCGTCTCTACAAGCATCATTGAGCAAAGTATACATGGATTATATGTCATTGCTGTTAACTACTTTTTAACTCTTGTAAATGAACTGCACCCACTCGCGTTCGTTGCCCCTTTAAAAGTAGACCCAGGACACAAAAATTAAGGTTTTTAAGTGCTTTTGTGCTATTTTTTAATAATAACAAAAAAATAAATAAACAAAACAAACACCTAGCTCTTTTTGAGCACTAACTAAACACCACACTGGAACCGACCTATAAACAGGACAGCTAAGCTGTTTACCTGTAAAACAAAACAAAACATTCAAACAAAACAAAACAAAACAGGTTTACACTACTGTTTCTTTTGTTACGCTTGTGCACACAAACAAGCAGGCTCCTATACACACCACAAAACAGCCCTGAACAGACTGGCTGCTTCCTTTAAATACCCTGCACCTGGCTCTAATTTACAATAATCACCAGGTGAGGGGATAATCACCAATAAAACAATTAACAAAACAATAAAACAATTAAACAACAACCTGTGACCTTATGGGAGATGTAGTCCTTTTTCCCCCTAGGCCTACACTCTCACACTCTGCAGACATTAATATATAAAGTGCATTATGGTCGGCGCCTCTTTTTGAAAAAAAAAAGCTTGCTGTGCATGAATGCCTTTATTATCACCCGATGCGCATGCCAGAGTCAGTGACACACGGGGGACTGTCAGGGCTTGTTTTCAAAAGATATCAGAACAGACATTTTATACAAACCAATGGAATACCTTGTGTGTGTGTGTGTGTGCGTGCGTGCGTGTATGTGTGTGTGTGTGTTGCTAGCTTGCTATTGGCTGCTAATCGGTGGTTCAGTGCTGACCTGCATATTACAGGTGTTACGCACCAGCAGCAGTGAACACTGTACGCTTTTCACCATAACCGACAGTGTGTCACTGATGCTGGCATGCGTATTGGGTGTCAATGAGGAACCCAGTGGGGTCCCGGGTCAAAGCCTAGGGATTTTTTCACATTTACAGTGCCAGTGCAGGCAATTTTACACCTAAAAAGACGAAGACATTGATCTATAGATATTATTTGGGGAGCCTGGGCCCATAAAAAATCATAGTTTTAGGTTACCAATAATCAGTATAATAATTAAAATTAATAGTAGAACATGTCATTGTTGGGTAGATTTTGTGTGGAAGGTTACCAGCCCAAAATAAAGATTCTCACTCTCTAAACTAGGAGGGCTATCCTTGCCTGTTCTTGAGAAATATTATTTGGCTGCAAGGCTATCGGTGCAATACTGGATGTACCCACATGAAACCATTTGGAAAATAATCTGACTATTCACATCTCCTAACTGGTCCCAATAAAATTGTTTAAGCGTTTAAAAAAAAAAAAAAAAAAAACATCTATTTTACATACATTAAATGCCTGGTGTAATATTAAAAAAACAATTAGGATTAGACAATAATTATTTAAAACTGGAAAGAAACAAAAAGATATTTCGTCCACAAAATAGAAAAAGCTTGGTATCAGCACACTGCAGGCCATCTCTCAAAGTGGCACAATGTTATCCTTTGACACTGCAGTCAGTCACAATTCAATATAGCAAAGGAACTCTTTCAGTTCTTCAATAAGACAAGTCCTCAAAATGACCACAATATAGCATACACACTAATAGCATACGTCCAATCGAATAAATATGATTGCTGTATGCTAAGCCGTAAAACAAAGACCATGAAACTGCAGGTTGCAAATAAAGGAAAGCATAAAAAAAACAGACAATTATTAGCCTTGTGTTTACATACAATATAGTATATCCCAAAGGTTTTTTACAATAAAAAATAAAAAGACCATACAGACATCACAGAACACAGAAATAAGACACAAGTAAACAGAATGCATAAAATTTAAAAAAAGAAAGAAAAAAGACATTACAAATCGGATAAAATAGCAGGTCACAAATAAAAAATAAACACGACAAAATGTATGCAATAAAATAAAGAACAGAAGGCTTTATATTATAGTCTAGTATAAACAGGTGTGTGGTGTCTGTGAACAACTGATATGATATTAAACAACTTTCGCTTTATATTATAAGCTTTCGCAATTATTTTCAGCAAATCGAGAGATCTTGCTAGGAACGCAGGATCGATAAAGGAGGCGGTGCCTGTTGTGTGTTGTTTTTCATCAAGTCTGTTGGATTGTGTTTAGTTGGTCAGTTTTAGAAGGAAAGAAAAAACAAGTTAAGCTATTATGCTCATTTTAGTTTATTTTAGAAAGGTGTTAAATGAATCAACACATGTTATGTGTTTAAAAACAAAAATGCAATTGCCCTCTAAAAACCAGTTGTCACGTCAATTTTAGTTCCCAATGCCGCTTGTCAATTTCAGTAGGCTACTGTTAAGCCAGAGAGCACAGAAGCAATAAAAGGAAAAGCTGCGTCAGGATGCTTTTTATAAATACCCTGCATCACAGATCACACAGCTGTGCAGGAGGGGCAGGAGATTCAACCGACCGAAGGAAGAGTACAGACATGCAGTACACTGGGGCAGCGGAAACAAAACATCCATTTAACCCCAATCTGGTAGCGCTGGAGTGGGGCCCTTGACTGCTCCTGCTGCCCTTTCCTGGCCATGCAGACATCGCACCGACGGACTTGAGTCTCCAAATCACACTGACATCTGACCCAGTAACAGAAAGCTTGCAGCTGCTGGATTGTCTTCGTAAACCCAAGTGGCCCGCAGCTGGGCTCCCATGCACAATCCAGAGCACTCTCTCCCTCAGGGTGGCCGACATGACCCATTGCCAGGGATCAGCTTCAGTAGCGGGGTGGTGTCACACCCCTGGTACAGAACCCACTGACCGATGAGCCCTTTCACTGCGGGCAGCAGGGGGGACGCCTCCTCCCAAGAGGGTCAATCCCTTGATCACAGGGCCCAGTTCTGGATCTTCAGCCTGCACTTTCCCCAGTTCCACGTCTGACAGCCCCTCCATTGGGCCCCTGCTGATGGAACCGGCGTTGACTCGTCATCTTCACTCGTGCACAATGGCGGCACTGGTCAACGTCGCATGGCCTGCGCGACAAGGCATCGGTATTCCCATGTTGTCGACCTGCCCGGTGACGAACTGGAAATCAAACCCCTGTAGTGCCTCGATCCACCTCATCGCTGCCCCTCTAGTTTCTTCAATTGCAGCAGCCACTGGAGCGACGATGGTTGGTCCTGATGGACCAGGCTGGTGCAGCAGCAGTTCGTGGACTTAGGGGCAAAACAATCACGATAATCTTGAACTTGAACTTGGGACAGGCTGGTATGCTGACTGGCAGGGGCAGGGCTGGTCAGGTTTCCCTTGACGGCCTCGCCACCCTCTCTGGAGCATAACCTGAGTGCAGTGGACTGCCCCCCCCCCCCCCCCCCCCCTCCTCCTTCCCCTCTCCATATGTGCAACAGTCCTTGCTTCAGGTCCAGGGTGGTAACTGAGTTTATTGTCACTGACCATAATTAAATACCAGTCCTCATATTTCAGAGGGTTCCAATTCACTGAAAAGTCCATCCCTGCTAGCGCTATCATTGGCTGCTTCAAGGTTTTATTAAAAAAAAAACTATTGAGAGCAATAGGTGGAATCAGTCACTCCAGTTCAAAACATGAATAATTTTATTTTAATGAACACTTGAAACAACCAATCATAGCAGGGATCTCGATTTAACTGTCCATTCAGAGAAGAGGGAAGTAGTTACAGGGAGTGGCATTGTGGAAGCTCGCTTCCCAAGCATGGATGAGAAGAGGAGGTAACAATGTTTGAGAGCTATTACATTTAAATGTGAGTTTAAAAAATAAATTTACTTAAGTATTTTACTTAAAAATAATATTTTGTTTCCCTCAGTTATATCCTTCTATAAATCCAGTTGTACCGTCAAGCTAACGTGTTCAACAACACTAATATAAAATGAAGAAGTGTTATTTTTTTTTGCTTTTGAATCCCCAGTGCTGGAATTTGGTGTTAGGTTATTGAAATAAACAGAGAATGTGTGATGATGTGTTAAATTTTTTTAATAACCAGCAATCCAGACTCCTCCATAAACTATTGTTGATGTCTTGACATCCCAGTTGTTTGAACTGTTGTCGGAGGAGGTGGAGCTTGACAGCGACTTGGATGATGACCCCTAAATTTGAAGAACCTAATGATAAACGTTATGTGAACCCCTGTATACCCCCTTTTTTGTAGTGTGGCTAGGCTGCAAACCTCACCCAGTCTCGTAATTTCTGGGGTTTCCAGGTTGTAGGCAGACTACTTACGCAATAGTGCCTTTCAAGGGCTCCACCGTGTGTTAGTTCACCGCGACTGGAGTTATGTGTCCCGAGCCGAAAGCGAGGGCGCTAATGAAAGTCAAGGTAGAGCCTTCATCAACAGGCACTGTCGCTAATAGAAAACTATTGTTCTCATTATTTTCTTTAAAAAAACACTTCAAAACCTACATTTACCTTGAACTTGTAATGATTCGTCAGGTACCCTTCCGCTGAGAAGTTTTAGGAAAATAGTCCTGAAAATTTTCATAAAGGATTACACACATAATTTGAGAAAAAAAAAACACTTTATTAAAACACATAACTTTTTCACTTGTTGGGGCTGCTTATAGTTTATCTGAACAGTGCCAGATATCTGAATGGAGCAAATCATCGATTTAGCAAACCATCAACAGGTGCTAACATTTGCGTTTCAATTGACATGAGAAAACCAGGTCTAAACTGTGTGCAAATTACATGGTCGACTATAAATACCGCTGAAACTACCAGGGAAGCAGGTAAAGAAAAGAGAGAGAAAAAAGAGAAATAAAAGAAATACAGTGTGTGAACTGACAACTGACAAACCATGTATGCAGCAATTTCAATTTCACCAATGTTCCAACGTACTGTGGGATATACTGCAGGCATGAGCCAGTCGGCTGTATCATGTGCAGTGCGAGCTGTACCTGCAGCTTTAGTAAAGCAGGCAGGAGAATTCATCCATTTCCCTGTCTCTCACGAGCTGCAACAAAATGCAAAGCAGGGGTTTCCTGAGAGCTATGGGTTTCCTGGTGTCCTAGGAGCCATCATTGCACACATGTGCAGCTACACGCACCAACACAGAATGCTGTCAACATGCAAGTAGTGTGTGAGGCCAACAACTACATCACAAAAGTGTATGTAAACTATCCTGGCTCTGCTCATGACTTGTTTATCACCGCAAATTTGGCAGCTGCTTTTCAGCGGGATGACAGTCTGAGAGGCTGGTTGATAGGGGACAACGGGTATCCACTGAAGCAGTGGCTACTGACACTGCTGCTCAACCCCACGACCCCTGTTGAGCAGAACCGTACATTTAAATGTGCTTGTACTGTAATTGAGCGAATATTTGGAATCCTCAAAATGTGATTCCGATGTTTGGATGTCTCTGGGGGAACACTACAGTACACTCCTCAGAAGGTTAGCAATATCATCCTGGCTTCTTGTGTTTTACATAACATAGCTCTCCGTAATGGATGTTGAACATACAGAGGAAAGATTACAGGGTTTGAGGGAAGCAGATTCTGAACTTGAAGCCCCAGTGGTGGAGGCTGCAGATGCTGCAAGCTTGGGCTGCTGGGCATTTTTAATTTTTTTGTACTTTTGTCTCTCCTTTTTTTCTGGTTTCAAAATGTCCTCCATTCGCTAATGCAGATGCACAGGTGCTCTTAAAGCAATGTTGAATCCTTATTGGTTGTAACCTTATTCCCCCCACTGTGCTTTGATTGGCTGGGCGCATGATTCACTATTTGATGTGAGTTTGCCCACGCATGAGACCCGACTTCTAAATTACTTTTTCATGCGCTATTGCGGTGGTTCGCAGACGTTGTCAATTTTTGCCCGAGTGGAAGCGGCTGCACACATATTTGCTAAATGGAGCCCATAATAAGCAGTGAATAAAATTATTTTATTTTCAAGTCCAAAATAGAACAACTGGCTCTTTAAATGCAAACAAAACACTTTGCATAAACCAGAAACAAAGCCTAGCTCTCTTTGAACTTATCTTCTGTGATTTCACCCGATTAGTCCCTGACTATAAAAAGAGAGGGCTAATTCCTGCTCCCCTTTTGTACACCAAAAGGGCATTTTTGGTTTTACCTTTGTGGTAATCACACAGTATATCCAGTGCAGGTCCGCCTACTCGCTGGCTTTCTTTTAGCAGCGCCCACAACCATGCCCCATGCTAACACCACCAACCAAGAACTGTTTGAGCCGGTCTTTTACACCAGCCTTTCTACAATTGCAACCAGCTCGTACAATTAACTAATTTGCCATACACAATTGGCCTCATTAGACAGTTGTATTCTGGGAAATGTAGTTTTCTGTCCCTTTGAACTACATCTCTCCTTCTGCACTGTTACACAGGGTATACGCTCTTAGCGAGACGGGGACCAATATTATTGTTATTATTATTTAGTCATTTAGCATTCGCTTATATCCAAAGCGACTTACAACTGCATCACAACTGCTGAACTCTGCATCACAACTGCTGCTGCATAGTCACGTACAATAAGACCTCAGTTTTACATCTCATCTGAAGGACAGAGCACAAGGAGGTTAAGTGACCTGCTCAGGGTCACACACAGTGAGTCAGTGGCTGAGCTGGGATTGAGCCTGGAACCTCCTGGTAACAAGCCCGTTTCTTTAACCACTGGAGCCTCTACTATTATACCCCATACTTTACCACAGTATATATAATTTCTTACCAGTGTGGTACATCATCAGAATGTGGTACGCATAACAAAACGTGACCCGTGTAAGGTCAGAAAATGGCATTTGTTTGTATTTCAAGTACTTAATGCATGTACCAGTTCTTTTTTTCATTTTTCAATCCATACACTGATAGCGGGAAAAAAACAACTCAAAGATAAAGAAAACAAAAGAGAAAGAGAAAACAAAGGAGACAGGAGCGGACATGTCACGTCTTGCACCCAGAGGGCAGTGTGGCAGTGTGGGTGGTCAGGGGAGAGGGGGAAACCTGAGCTCTTCAAAGTGGACCAGGAAGGGCTGCCAGGCAAAATTTGTCACTAGAACCGCGGATTGTGAATTTAATTTTCTCCAACTGGAGCATTTGCAATAGATCCAATGGACAAACAGAGGGGGGGGGGGGGGGGGGGGAAGCAACTTGCTTCCAGCAATATAACATTTGACGTCTAGCTAGTAATGTTGCGAAGGCCAGAGTGTCAGACTGCATCCTAAACAGAGCCATATCTTTTTTTTATTTATTTATGTTTTTTTTTTAATTTAGTAGTCACCATTTGTTTTTTTTGTATCATTTTTTCTCCCAATTTAGTATAGCCAATTGTTTTTAGGCTCAGCTCACCACTACCACCCCCACACTGACTTGGAAGCAGCAAAGATGAACACACGCTGTCCTCCAAAGCGTGTGCCATCAGCCGTCTGGTTCTTTTCACACTGCAGGCCCACCATGCAGCCACCTCAGAGCTACAGCGTTGGGGGATAACGCAGCTCTGGGCAGCTTACAGGCAAGCCCGCAGGCGCCCGGACAGACTACAGGGTTCACTAGTGTGTGGTAAACCACGGACACCCTGGCCGACCTAATCTCCCCCCCCTCCCCTACCCCCCCAATTGTGCGCCGCCCAAAGCAGTCAGCTCGGGACGACTGAGTAGAAGGAAGCAGGAGGTGTACCCTGCTGCCGAGCCGTCACAGAGAGGTGCTGTGTGTTACTTTTGTGTCGATAAAGAAAACTGTGTGTTTTGTTTTCAGCCGGTAAACAGTTTAGCTGTCCAGCTTATATAGAGTAGGTTCCTGCTCATCTTTAGTTAGTGCTCGTAAGAGCTAGGTGCTTGTTTTCATTTTCATTTTTGTTTTGTTATCAAAAATAGCGCTTCAGCACTTCAAAAATCCATTTCTGTGTCCTGGGTCTGTGTTTTAAAGGGGCAACGAACTGTGAGTGAGTGCAGCTCTTTCACTATATATATATATATATATATATATATATATATATATATATATATATATATATATATATATATATTGTGTGTGTGTGTAAACACTTATGATTTGTGTTTGCAGTGGGGAAGTGATTGACGTTGAGTTCATCAGTGTGCGACAGTACTAGCTACAAGGAGAGAGTAAGAAGAAACTGGACATTGGTCAGATAGCATACCCCTGTTTTATTTTGAACCCACAGATAAGTGGAGAGGGCTAGTAGGTGGAGTCCTGTCCTATAAAAGGGACTATAAAAGTGGACTATGGCCAGAACAGGAGGAGCGCAGCAAATGGAGTGAACAGAGCGAGCTGGGTGAATAGGACAAATGAAGTGAACGGAGAGAACCGAAGAGACCAACAACACGGAATAGAAGGACTGAGCAGGAGAGACGGGAACGTGGCGAAATAGAAAGTGAGTACCAGAGCTGATGGGGCGCGGACAAGGCAATACTGCAGTCAGGCGAAGACGCGGAGCAAACCCAGCTGACGAGGTATTGACAAGATATTGATATGGAGCAACTGGTGTCTGCCTGCTGTTTGTTTTTTTTGATTTTGTATTTGTTTCACTACTTTACACCCTAGCCAATTAGGGGGTGTTTACTTTTTTATTTGGTTTGCTACTTTACCTCTAGCCAATCAGTGGGTGTGTTTTATTTTATTTTAAATTTTAGAAAACCTATTACATATTGTCTCAATTGCATTGAGAACACATTTTTTTAAAATACATTTGTTATACACCATGTTTCATTTGTCTGTTCCCACTGGTCACATACTGAATTAAAACCCGAGAGTCACAGTTATTCTAGAGACAATTTAGGACCTGGTGCCCATGTTCCACCAATTGGCGTAGTTGGCTACAACCCTACGTGTAACACACGCCTTCTTTCCTGGCACAGTCGGCAGGATTTGTGACCAGTTTGAGGGAGTAGATTATGGACAGCACGCCTGGGGAGGGGGCACAGGCAAGGCCTACTGGAATGGCTGCACCATTTTTCCTAGGGGCCCCTTGGGTTCTACAGTTTCAAGGATCTGATTCTGATATGAAATTTGGGGAATGGCAAGCCCAAATGCAAGCTATGTCGAGGGCTCAGGTCTGGTCAGTGGAATGTGACTTTGTTATAGGGGCATTGGAAGGTGAAGCCAGACATGAAGTAATGATTTTAGAAAATGCAGAAAAGGTCCACCTCTGAATGTATTTTTAAATATTTGAAGTAACTGTTTGGTGACAAGACTTCTGTTGCAGAAACCTGGGGAGTCAGTTCGAGCATTTCCCTTCAGGTTACATGAGCTACTACAGCGGCTGAAACGACGGGACCCGGACGCCTTTGCGGACACATACCGGATCCTAAGGGACCAATTCCTTTTGGGCCTGAGAGAGGGGGGACTTCCTCAAGGGCTGTGACGTCAGGTTCGCCGAGATGATGTTCTCACTTTCAACGTGTTGTGGCATGAAGCTCTGTGCCATGAAGAAGACCAGCAAGGTGAGTGGTGGCCGACAGCTGCATGCTCTGCTATTGATGACTGGAGAAAGAAGGTGGACTGGAAGAAGGAGCTTAGAGAAGAGATCCTCCAAGAAGTGCGGAACGAGATCCGTGACCTAGGTAAGGCCCTCAAGTACAGAGTTAAGACCAGCTTATGCACCTCCAGCACCCCCACCACCGACCTTGGGATATATAGACTGACCTGCTGAATCTAAGGAGCACAGTTAATATGCCAGAAGCAACCGAACTAGGTTCGATTATAGTAAGAAAAAAACAAAAGTATTTAAATAAATAAGAAACCTAATATAATAACATTAAGTAAATGTATGAGCAGTCTTAAGTTTTAATATTCAAGGATGCATTTGCTGCTAAGCAGGTGTCTAATTAAAAATTAGCCTCTTGCCTTTTGTGTATATCAATAAAGTAAAATAGAATTGCAGTTTATAAGAGATTGCTATATTGACATATCTGAATTAGAACTACATGTTATAAAATCATTTGAAGTATAAACTGTAACTTTACATATATAGTGAACCGATTTGTAACCTCATTCTCACCTGCTTGTAGTACAGGCAGTGTTGAAGATGACTCATTGATGTTGGCAGATGAAGCGAGTATTTTTTGATAGTCAGCGATTAACAGCCAAGATCCTCTCTATAATGAGCAATCTTGTTAATATTAAATAATGAAATACCTTTCAGATAACAAAAGATAAGAGTTTATTGCAATAATCATTTTCTATATATAACAGAAATTAATTAGAACCTAGCAGGAAGAGATGGGAATGGAAAGTGTAGGACGTGTTAATATGTTAAGTTAGATATTAGATAGGTTTGAAATAGAGTATTGGAAATTGCTTACGATAGTGTTTCATATTAATAAGCCCTAAAATTGGCAAAAAGCAAAGGTTACCTTAAAACCTGCTTTAACTGGATTTTGTATGAACAGTGAAGAAGGTCAGACTAAGTTCAGTCACTATATTGTATTGTATAGTATGGCATTCTAATATATTAATGATAGCCTGTATTTAGATATAAATAACTGGACCTTCTATTAAAAGTTAATAGATTTATCAATGGAGTAAAGTATTACAATTTCTAGGAGCAACTGTTATACCGAAGTATCTTAATTATAAATACATCTTATAATGCAATACATTATAAGATGTATTTACAATCTTAAACTGTTCAAAGAACATATTAAAAGTTTATTATAACAGAAGCAAGGCTTTGACAATATTGTAAACATATTGTTAAGACACATTTGAGATAATGTTCATTTAATTAATTTAAGAATTAGTTCAGTTTCTCCAACTAAACAAAGTATTTTAGACATTGCAATATCAATTAAACTAAATAATATAAATGTTTAATTTATATAGGTTTTACTGCAGTAATAAACAGAGGTATTTATTTACAGGGAAACTGAATAATTTAAAAGTGAAAGAAATAAATGTTTGTCTCAGACACACACTATAATTCTGGAAGGGCATTAGACCTTCAAAAGATAAGGCTTAGTCTTTGGCACCTCAAAGCAGGATTCGGTGTTGACTCTTAAAAGTGGAATTTGCCAACCTTAAATAATAACCAATGGAAGGTGCTTTAAGAAAGACAGGAGTATGTACCTAATTATATTATAAGAAAATAACGAGAGCTTAGTTATAAAAATTAGGATGTATGTTTTTATCCTATCTGAAAAGATACCGGTCCAAGCGTCTCTTGAATCGGCTAAAAAATGACTTCATGCGGTGAATTTGGAAAAGTGCTTACAGTGGAATTTCATATTCATTAAAACACTGGGCTTGGCAAGTAAACAAGGTGTGTGGAAACCTGCTTGTGCAGGCAACTTTTAGAAACAGAGAGAGGTCAGGTTTGGTCCAAGCATGGTACAAGTTAATATAAGGCTATTATATTTAACATGTTTATTATAGCCTGAATTTAAATGAAAATAACTGGCTTATAAGGCTTATGATAAACCCCTACACTCTTTGTCAAATACTTTGTTAACACACATTTGTATATGAAGTTAACTGACCCATTGACAACACACTGAAAAGGTAACATAATATACAGCTAAGAGGGACATATATTTTTTTGACCCAGGTTAATATAATGAAATAGATCTGGTGTTTCATATTAAAAACATCTGTCATATATACACATATACTTGTATTGTATTTGGTAGCAAGGACCCTGTGAACTCCAGTTCACCTAGTTTTAGGGAAAGGAGGGGTGGAATATAGTGAACCATGAGCTCACATTCAGTTAATTTTGAAAACAGAGTTGATCCTTCTAGAAAATATCATTAACTCAAAGATAGGAACTGTCAAGACAGATTGATGATCCGATTTAATTGGCACTCTGATGTATTCAATAGAGGGGAAATCCTATAAAAACCAAGGTAAACCCCAGTCAATTATCGCACGACTTGCTTACTACAAGTAGTGTGGTACATGCTCTGAGGATCTCTGAAAAACTGATTGCTGTTTGGTCAAAGTCAAGTCTCTGCCTTTTGAAGACAGTTCTTATTTTTCAATATATCCTACACTACACTTCCATATACTGGAAGGTAAGCATATATTTGAATTTAATATTTAATAACAGTCTACAGGTAACCAGAGTCTGAGGCAGATAGGTAAGTGATCCTGCTTCAAGTAAGTGATCCTGCTTCTAGTAATTTACATTAGCTATATTTAAGTAACATTATAAAGGTGGTGTTTCAATTAGGTGATCTAGTGTTTGATTAGTACCAGGTGAGTGTGGTTAAATTGAAGAGGTTGATTTGCAATTTGATTGGTTTCCACACAGTGTTTTGTAGTTGTGTGATCCCATTGAAGTGCATTGAAACTATTATATTGCTTAAGTACTGTCTTTAGTGCAGTTAGCAGCTGTTACCAGTTCCCTTGCAAAGTGGGTGGAGGGTGGAGGCTACTTAAGCTGAGTGAATCTACTAGTGGTCAGTCTACAGGTAACCAGAGTCTGAGGCAGATAGGTAAGTGATCCTGCGCCAAGTAATTTACATTAGCTATATTTAAGTAACATTATAAAGGTGGTGTTTCAATTAGGTGATCTAGTGTTTGATTAGTGCCAGGTGAGTGTGGTTAAATTGAATAGAGGGTGATTTGCAATTTTATTGGTTTACACACAGCTTTTATCCACCTAGTTGCTATATTAGTCAGGTAGGCTACTTGTGCACTCTGGAAGATGCCATCTATTATTATTATTATTATTATTATTATTATTCTCAGCAGATGCCCTTATCCAGGGTGACTTACAGTTGTAAACAAAAATACATTTCAAGAATCACAGTACAAGTATTAATACAATTAAGAGCAAGATCAAAATACAATTTTCGGTTCTAGCAAGTACAAGTATATGACAAAATACGATTCAATAACGGAGCAGATAACAGTGTCAGTGATAGTTACATCAGGATATAATTAAATACAAAATACTACAGATTAAATAACACCTGTGACAGATTACGGTACTCTAAAGTACAGGATTAAATGCAGCAAAATAGGGAGCAGATAAGAACAAGTAAAGCGCATTAAGGAAGAATGATAAAGTGTCCGGAGGGAAAAGAGGAGTTCTACAGGTGCTGTCTGTAGAGGTGAGTCTTGAGGAGGTGCTGAAAGGTGGTCAGGGACTGGGCAGTCCTGACATCTGTAAGAAGGTTATTCCACCACTGTGGGGCGAGGGTGGAGAAGGGGCGGGCTCTGGAGGCAGGGGAGCGTAGAGGAGGTACAGCCTCCTACAGACTACAGTCTTCTAGTGCAGTAGGAGCAGATAGGTTGAATGGGGGTGTAGGGAGAGATGAGGGTCTGGAGGTAGCTGGGTGCAGTCTGGTCAAGGCATATGTAGGCAAGTACAAGAGTCTTGAACTGGATGCAAGTGTGATTGGGAGCCAGTGGAGTGAGCGGAGCAGTGGAGTTGCGTGAGAGAAGCGAGGCAGAGAGAACACCAGGCAAGCAGCGGAGTTCTGGATGAGCTGGAGCGGACGGGTGGCGGACGCGGGGAGGCCAGCCAGGAGGGAGTTGCAGTAGTCTAGGCGGGAGAGTACCAGGGCCTGGACCAAGAGCTGGGTGGCGTAATTGGTGAGGAAGGGTCGGATTCTTTGTATGTTGCTCAGGAAGAATTGGCAAGTGCGTGCCAGAGTGGAGATGTGCTGGGAATAAGAGAGTAACTTTATACAACTATTCAGTTAAAATATAAAATCTGTGTTTCAAACACAGGGCTCTATACTCATGCCGTTCTCCACAATTAAGCATTTTGATGACTGGACTTTTATGTATTTACTCTGTCCTAAAAAATTAAATAATGTAAAATATACATAAACATAAAGATTATATACATTATATTTATTCAGTGCTGTACACATGTATATTCGTGTCAGGTAATTTTACGCAGTAGCAAAATGCATAGGTTTATGACAAAAAAAAAAAACATTGCTGAAGAGCTTGGTCATGGTGGATGAACGGTTAGGGTGGATATGTGACGGGTGGATACACGACGGATTATTGTACTTTAAACAGTGGTGTTGTTTAGAGCCACCATCATTCAGATCATTAAACCTTAAACTGAATTGTATAGTAACAATGTCCTTGTAACTTAAGTTGTTTTTTGGTTGTTTTGCAAGTCTTTATTTTTTATTTAAATATAAAAATAAAATAAAATGTTTGTATTACATATTAAATAAATGTAAGACAAACAAATGTGAAATCTAGCATCATATTAAGACAATATTGTACTGTTTTGTAATTCCAGTAATTAATTTGCTTTATTGATTATAAGTTTTGTGGGACAATAAATTACGTTCAGATTCATTTTGACTGCTGCTTCGTCTTTTTAATGTTTAAGGCTTAATGTATACTTTCAAGTTATATGCAGGCAACTCTTCTCTTTAGCTAATGGTGTTTTTATGTACTATTTATTTTAAAAAGTTGAAGAAATACATTAAAAACTAATCAATTGCATCAGAACTATTTCAAAAGAGAATACATTAAAACAAAAACGGTTCTACTTAAATGTAATGTTCTTATACATTTCTGTACTTGTTCTACCTTTATTCCTGTACTAGGGGGGCTGCTTTCAATACTTGTAGTAATTAAAGAAATAGGTTTATAAAAAGAAATTGGTTGAAATGTTCTGTTTGATACAGTCCTATAGAATGAGTACTGTAGTATAGAAACATAAAGGAATTATTATTATACTAGAGAAAGACCTTTTTGAGTACTATAGGAGGATACTTTTTTTTAAAGGAATCCTGTAGTATTTATTTAAAACATTTTCAGTCCTATACACTATAATTGATTCTAAAGGGCATTTTCGTAATGGAATTGCAGTCTGTCGTGCTACTGTACGATTCCACCTAGTGGCTTTATTTAAATTACAGTACTTGCATATCGGGGATTAATATATAACAATACAGTACTGTAGGCAATTAATTTTAAATTAAATAATAAAGTCAGTTTCATGGTTTGCTACCGACATGTCTTCACAATAGGCAAGCAGTGCACTGCACATGAGTGATTTTCGCAGTTAGATGTGTCATGAGCTGGTTGCATGAGGAGGTGTGAGTTTCGGTGCAGCGTCACATGTCTCTGTGTTTACAGATACGGAAGGGGAGGAGAAGGAGACTCACGTCATTAAGGTAACACTAACATTCAATGGAAAATACATCAGCGGACCTTTAAATCCAACCATTGCATGAAAAAAAAAAAAAAGAAAAAACGGCTTGTGGATTACTGTCTTATCTGGATACAGCTTTGCAGTTTGGCAGAGTGCCTAATAAACAGACAAGGCCAAGTGTGTTCGTCTGCTAAAGGTAACATTATATCTATTTTTCTCGCCTGTTAGTTGATACAGTGGCTCACAGGTAGTCTCTACTGTTGTCGGTGTCCAGCTTCCTATAATTTGCAGGGAATGTGCAAGCTTTTCACATTTCGGGCCTTTTTAAAATCTGACTCTCAAAGCATGTTACATTTTATTACACCGTTAGAGTAGCATGTTTGATGTGAAGAAACGTGACAGCCAGCCCACAAGTAAGGAGCAAACAGATGCATGTCTGTGTGTGTACATTTAATATTAGCGATTTCAACATTGGACAGTGGAGTATGCAGGAGAATTATGTTCAATGAGTGGGAATATTACGCGTAAAGACACATTTTGACAGTTTCTAATAATCTTTGCAGTGGCCATTGTTTTACTTTATAACATGTTATGTTTAGGTTTATATTAATTATTGAACCTTTCCCTCTGTGTTTAAGGAAGAGGATCTTTATGCAACTAGCAAGTGTTGTTGCAGATGTAAGAAGCTTCCAAAACATTGCACGAGGCAACTTAAGCACCTAGGATTCTTTAACACTATATTAATATCACGTTTCAAAAGCTATTTTACTTTTATTTCTGTTTCAAAAGGACACCTGTGTTCTTAAGACATTACTGTGATCTGATCACAGGTCACTGGATTTCATTTTCTCACCCCTGTATGTCTGAGAATTGTGAGTCAGAAGTGACAGCATGTTCACTGAAGGATAGAGTGTGACTCCACACGATGAAAAGGAAGCTTCCTTACACTAAGTACTTATTAAGTGAAAATGACCACCACTGAGAGCAGAACAAGGTGGTTATAAAGAAAGTTAGAACGGTATGCCTCTTGTAATGTGCCAGTAAAAAAAAACAAACAAAAAAAAAAACGTTGACATCGAAGTGGTTAAACTTGGCAGCTGAAGGCAACATTCTAAAACCCCTTTCACACTGGCACTTCTACCTGGGTCACAATCCCACGTATTGTGAAACCACGTACCTGGGTCATACCCGGGTTAACCCGGGTCCCAGCGACACACCTCAGGATGTGGGTTGACATGCTTTGACCCAGGTTGAGCGAGACAAAATGCATGACTGACTAAATGAATGCGTGAATTTTTGACTTCCGCAGGAACGTTTTTGTTTAATCTGTTTAGCCATATTTTTGTTGATTGAGACACTATGAGCCACATTGCAGCAGGGATGAAGAAACATTTGCTCTAATCAACATTTGAGCCGACTGTTCAATCCAGAGAAGCTTGGAGGAAGCGTCTGTAACAAGATGCTTCCGGGGCATTGATATGCATATAGTTTACTTGCGTTTGTCACCCAGGTCAACCCTGAAAGCAGCGTGAAATCGCGTAGCCGACCCGCATGTCACAGGGTCCTGACCCAGGTAGAGCATGCCAATGTGAAAGGGTCTTAAGACAACTGGGTACTGGTATCAGTTGATTCCATTTTTTATTACAGTATGCGACTGACTCAATTTTCAAAATTGTTGGAGTTTGCTTTGAAACAATATTTTTTGTTTGTATTAACTACTGATAGGATACAATTTATAAATCATTGGAGAAGGCAGAGGAGGCACTTACTAATTGATAATTTTAAAATAAATAAGTTCTTTATTTTACGCAGAGGCAGCGACCCGATCCAAATTCTCCACTCAGTTGTTTGGAGGAGGAGGAGGCAGACGTGCTTGTGCCTCCTCTATAGTTATGATTAGCACGTCTATTAGCCAATCATATTCTTCCATTTCTTCAGATGGCTAGCATGGAACATGCGAGTAAAGCCATCTAAAATAATAGCTAAAGGTGGCATGCTTCCCATCCTCTTTAGCCTGTTTTAGCCACCGGCCATGTGCCATCCCACATTGATGACCTCAGATGCTAACATTGACGAGAGTGAAAGGAAAGTGGCGTGGGTTGTAATGAAGGACGTAGTACTTCTTGGCACCAATAGCGATTCGTTCACAACGGATACAGTACTGTTTTGGAACCTGATAACCAGGGTTCCCTTTCAAGTCGAAAATAACCATCAACATGAGATATTGCCGTCAGGCAGCACCGGTAGGCTGAGCTTTTATAGCAAAGCTGCCGATAGGCCCCCACGCCAGCTGCAGTGTAAGCCCGCCCCCCTGGGAGCTTACTTAACTGCGCGCGTGGGGATGCACTTCCTCTTTTGTCTTCAGCCTTGGTACGGTAGGTAATAGATAACAGAGCGAGCTTGTTAACTGATTGTACTCGATAAGCTTACGCTTGAGAAGCTGGTTAATTACCCCTTCTCTGAGTTTATTTCAGTTACTGTGTTTTAGGATTTATATATTCTTGTTAATATATATATATTTTTCCTTTCGCTTTGCTTCGGCATCGCGTCTTCGTGGTCTCCCGTCTTCCTTTTCTTTGTTATTATAATATATAATTATATTATATTTATTATTTGGGTTTTTTGTGTGTATATATATTGTTATATATATTCTTTTTTGTATATTGTTTGGGACGCGTGTTGCGTTGGCCTTAGGCCACGCGCATTTTTGCAGCCTCGGTCTTGCTTAGGCTAGACCGCGTGTGTGTGTGTGTGTGCGTGCAGACCTGCATTGCAGTCTCCCCCCCCCACCGCGGCGCGTTCTACCGCCACGTGGCTGCTATTGAGTATAGCCCCACTGTTCTACACTATACGTAGTGTCTGCTGCAGCGTCCAAACAAAACAAAAAAAAAAAAAAAAAAAAAAAAAAAAAAAAAAAGTTTTTTTCCCATACAGTACTAAGGAAGACGACCACCAAGTGCATTAACTGTTGCCCTTATAAGCAGCACAACACCTTGTCTTTCGAGACTCAGACACAGTACTAGAGCACATAGCGTCTCCGCTTTGCGGGTCAGCTGACGTGGATCGTCTGGTGCAGTACACGCGCTCCGGCGCTTTCGGTGTCAGCGCTTAGGCGCCTGGTGTAGCGCTTCGGCGCGTAGTGCTTGGGCTCAGTGCACGCAACGCACCTGTGCACGCACCTCGACGCTCGGTGCTCGGTGCCTCGGTGCACGCACCTCGACGCTCGGTGCTCGGTGCACGCACCTCGACGCTCGGTGCCTCGGTGCACGCACCTCGACGCTCGGTGCTCGGTGCCTCGGTGCACGCACCTCGACGCTCGGTGCTCGGTGCCTCGGTGCACGCACCTCGACGCTCGGTGCCTCGGTGCACGCACCTCGGTGCTCGGTGCCTCGGTGCACGCACCTCGACGCTCGGTGCCTCGGTGCACGCACCTCGACGCTCGGTGCTCGGTGCCTCGGTGCACGCACCTCGACGCTCGGTGCTCGGTGCACGCACCTCGACGCTCGGTGCTCAGTGCCTCGGTGCACGCACCTCGACGCTCGGTGCTCGGTGCCTCGGTGCACGCACCTCGACGCTCGGTGCTCGGTGCCTCGGTGCACGCACCTCGACGCTCGGTGCTCGGTGCCTCGGTGCACGCACCTCGACGCTCGGTGCTCGGTGCCTCGGTGCACGCACCTCGACGCTCGGTGCTCGGTGCCTTGGTGCACGCACCTCGACGCTCGGTGCCTCGGTGCACGTACCTCGACGCTCGGTGCTCGGTGCCTCGGTGCACGCACCTCGACGCTCGGTGCTCGGTGCACGCACCTTTGGTGCACGCACCTCGACGCTCAGTGCCTTAGTGCACGCACTCGACGTTTGTCTTCAGTGCTTGGTGCACGCGCCTCAACGCACCTTAAAGCTGTTCGCTTGGTGCTCAGTGCTTAACGCTCGGCGCTCCTATTACTGGCACGGTACGCTTGGGCATACAACGTGCTGCACCATGTCATTTCACCGCTGTATCACCTGTGGGACGAAGTTACCGGCTAATGACCCGCATGAGGACTGCGTGTCCTGTCTGGGGCCGGAGCATGCGGCATCTGCTTTGGCAGACAAAGCCTTTTGCACGTTATGTGCAAGTTTTCAGACGCGCAATCTGCGTCGTAGGGCGAGGAGAGCAGTCGGGGATCGCTCCCCTTCATCTGGGTCGTCACACACCCTTTCCGCCCCGCAGCCTTCTTTGGCTTCCCCGCCAGCGAAGCTGCCTTTTTCCAGGAGTTCGCCTTCCCAGGTTACCCCTGGTCAACGATCTCCTGACGTTAGGCGTAAGAGAGACCGCTCCCACAGCCTTTCTGTAAGGCGAGGCCCTTCTCCTCGCGGCGAACGCCCCCGTCAGATCTCGAGATCCCGCTCTAGATCGCCCCGAAGGAGAGGACGTTCCCGTTCTCCTCGTCGCGACAGGCGAGGTGGTGTAACTGAGCTTACTAGTAAGATGTCTCAGTTTATGGACCTTATGATGGGGCAGCAATCGTTGCTCATGTCCCTGGCCACAGCTCGGGCCGCAGAGGAGCCAGTCAGACCGGCTGTCAACCAGCCGATCATCCTACCACAACCCCTGTCCGTTCCAGTTGCGCAACAGGACGCATGGGACGTGGATGCTATCTCTCGAGATGCATCAGAGGGTGAGCCTCTCCACGGAGAGGATAGTGTGGAGGCAGAGCTCACGTCCCACCACTCAGAGTCTGAGATGGAGGTAGGCGTGGATGACTCTTTATGGTCCCTAGTAGAGCGGGCGACTCGCCACCTGGGCTTAGAATGGCCTGCCACTGAATAGCCTAGGCGCTCTCTTTTTGAGTCGCCTTTGGCACAGGGCCAGCAGTCTAGGACGCTTCCGGCCTTCCCAGACTTTGTTAAGGAGGTGCAGTCCACTTGGGGGACTCCAGCCTCCGCCCCGGCAACCTCGCGTAAGGCGGCTGCCTTTACCATGCAAGGTGCGAGTGAAGCGGGTCTGGCGTCATTTCCGCCAGTTGGCGCTGCGTTCGCAGCGTTGGTGAAGTCACCAACACTCTCTGGGTTGGTGAAAGACCCCACCTGTCCTAACAAGCAGTGCAGGATCACCGAGGTGCACCTCAAGAAGGGCTATTCGGCGGCTACAGAGGCAGTTAGGCTGTCCAATCTGGCCAGCCTCCTCTCAGTTTATCAGGCTGCGCTAATAAAGGATCTCCCAGACTACCCTTCGGTGTCTCTGAGAGCAGAGTTGGGGCTAGTTGCCCAGCTGCTGGTCAAGCTAGCCCAGCTTAACGCGCGGGCCCAGGGCAGGAGCATCGCGTCTCTGGTGGTGGCCAGACGACAGCTCTGGCTCTCGCAGGCGAGAGTCCAGGAGCATGACAAAGCTCCCTTGTTGGATGCCCCAATTACACCGGGGCACACATTTGGCCCAGCGGTGGAAGAGATGTTGCAAAGCTCAGCTAAGGCTAGAGAGGCATCACAGCAGTTGGCTACGATATGGCCGCGTAGGCCTTTCCAGGTCAAACGCCCACAAGAACATCAGTGGCGTAGAGCACCACCGCAACACCAGCCGCGTCCAGGGGGTACTAAGACCTCCCCGGCGGATACAGCAGCGCGTGGCCAAATCCCAAGGGGACGACCGCAGCGCACAGGGTGGCGACCTAGAGGAGGCGGCAGACAACGCCCTCGTGGCGCTGGCCAGGCCCCTCGTGAGCGAGCGAAGCCTAAGCAGCCCTGAGAAAACCAGGCAGCCATTAACCCAACCCTATACTGTTCCACAGCTTCTGTTTTGGCAACAATGCACCAGCGATATCTGGGTGCGCAAAACTATACTCACCGGGTACACCCTTCAGTTCCGGTTAAAACCCCCCCCCTTCAGGGGGGTGGTGGTAACTGTGGTGAAGGACGTGGTTCAGTCCTCAGCTCTGAATGTGGAAATACAGGCACTGCTCAGGAAGCGTGCCATTCAACTAGTAGACCCTGCTCTGACCGACCAGGGGTTCTACTCCAAATACTTCCTTGTGCCAAAGAAGGACGGCGGGCTCCGCCCTATTCTAGACCTGCGTGTACTGAACAAATACCTACGGGTGTTGTCGTTCAAGATGCTCACGCACAGGCACATTGTCCAGTCTGTCCGGCAGGGCGACTGGTTTACCACCATAGATCTGACAGATGCGTACTTTCACGTTCCCATCTGTCCGGGTCACAGGAAGTATCTACGATTCGCATTCCAGAGCAGGGTCTACGAGTTTTGCGTCCTGCCATTCGGCCTGTCTCTAGCTCCTCGAACCTTTTCGAAGTGTATGGACGCCATTTTAGCTCCTTTGCGGGCTCAAGGCGTCCGACTGCTGAACTATCTGGACGACTGGCTCGTCTGCGCGCAGTCAAAGGAGCAGCTGGCACAGCACACAGTGATGGTTACAGACCATCTCCAGCGGCTAGGTCTGAAGGTCAATCCAGACAAGAGCCGCCTCGTGCCCAGCCAACAGACCGAGTTTTTGGGTCTGCATCTGGACTCAGTGTCCATGGAAGCGACCCTATCGACACAAAGAGTTGCCTCATTAGAGCGGTGTCTCTCCCTATTCAGGTTGAGAGAAACAGTCAGCATGGAGCTCTGTCAGCGCATGCTGGGGTTGATGGCTGCCGCCTCGCAAGCCCTTCCTTTGGGCTTACTACACCAGAGACCTCTGCAGGCCTGGTTCAATGCCTTCGCGTTGCACCCGCGGAGAGACAAGCACCGCAGGTTGAGGGTATCCCGAACCTGCTGGGAGGCATTACGCTGGTGGAAAGTTCAGTCGAACATCCGCCAGGGCGTGCGCTTGGGTCCCATCTTCCGAAGGGAAGTTATCACAACCGACGCTTCCAACCAAGGTTGGGGAGCAGTCTGGAACGGGACAGGGACCCGTGGAGTGTGGTCAGGACCCTGGAGGTCAGCCCACATCAACGCTCTGGAACTCAGAGCAGTGGACCTCGCCCTTCGGCACTTCTTGCCAGTGCTTCTAGACAAGCACGTGTTAGTGCGGTCAGACAACACCACAGTAGTGGCGTATATCAATCGCCAGGGCGGATTGCGGTCCCCCGGTCTTCACCGGATGGTAACGCGGCTGTTGCTCTGGGCTCAACCGCGTTTAGCCTCTCTGCGTGCAGTTCATCTGCCGGGCAGAGTCAATTACGCAGCGGATCTCCTGTCCAGAGGAGGTCCTCTTGCGGGCGAATGGCGTCTTCACCCTCGGGTGGTAGAGCGCATCTGGGAATGGTTCGGCACAGCGCAAGTCGATCTCTTCGCTTCGCGAGAGACCACGCACTGTCCTCTATGGTTCTCGGTGAAGGACCTCGACAGCCCCCTGGGGGTGGATGCACTGGCCCACGAATGGCCGCCAGGGCTCCTGTATGCCTTTCCACCGATTCCGATGCTCCCCGCCTTCTTGGAGAAGGTCAGGGTAGAGCGAGCGACAGTGATTCTGATCGCTCCTCGGTGGCCTCGGAGAATATGGTTCCCGAGTCTAGTGCAATTACTGCACGGCCGCCCGAGGGAGCTCCCTCTGCGGGCGGACCTGTTGTCCCAAGCTCAAGGAGAGCTTTGGCATCCGAACCCCAAACTCATGCAGTTATGGGCTTGGCCCCTGAGCGGGAGCGCCTGTCAGCCTTAGGGCTTTCGACTGCAGTTATATCGACCATCCAGAGTGCGAGAGCGCCCTCTACTAGGTCGCAGTATGCGTATAAGTGGCAGTTGTTTCAGAGTTGGTGTCTGGCTGGGAGCCACGACCCAGTCTCCTGTCCTATGGCAGTAATATTGCAGTTTCTGCAGAAACTGCTGGATGAAGGGAAATCTCCTTCTACACTTAAAGTGTATTTAGCCGCCATTTCGGCTTGTCATGTACGCATTGACGGTTTATCACCTGGTTGCCATTTTTTGGCATCTCAGTTTCTGAAAGGCGCAAGACGCTTGCGGCCTCCAAGAACGACCAGTTTACCGTCTTGGAGCCTTGATGTGGTGCTAGAAGCCCTTACCAAGGCACCATTTGAGCCTCTCCACAGCGTGGATATGAAGCTCATATCTATTAAGACTGCATTTTTGCTGGCTGTGGTATCAGCAAAACGCGTGAGCGAGTTACATGCACTTTCAGTGCATCCTTCTTGTACTCGTTTTGCAGGAGACGGTTCTAAGGTCTCCATGCGCCCTAATCCGGCCTTTTTACCAAAGGTTATATCCCCGTTCCACATGAACCAGTCAGTCGAGTTGATGGCGTTCCATCCTCCTCCTTTTTCTTCCCCAGAGGAAGAGCGGTTACACATGCTCTGCCCCGTGAGGGCATTGAGGTGTTATATTGACCGTACAAGGACTGTGAGGCAGACAGAACAGTTGTTCATATGCCATGGTTCTAGATCTTTGGGTCAGCCGCTGTCTAAACAGCGCCTTTCCCACTGGATAGTGGATGCTATTAAATTAGCGTATGAATCTGCAGGCATTCCGCCACCAGGGCAGTTGAAGGCGCATTCTACTAGGGGTATGGCGACATCCTGGGCTCTCTTTCGAGGGGTGCCGGTGTCTGATATTTGCGCGGCAGCCAGTTGGGCTACGCCGCATACTTTCATGAGGTTTTACAGGTTAAATGTACTGGATTCCTCTGCTCCACTGTTTGGAGCATCTGTTTTACACTCTATGACGCCTCAGGATGCAGACGTATAGAGTGGTAGATAGCATGGTGTTGACTGTTCCACCTTTAAGACAGGTGTCATTACGAGCATAGACGCTGAGGCGCAGCTCCGCATATGCCTAGATGTACTGCCTACGCAGTTGCGTTATGACGTAAGTCTGTCCTACTGCCGAGAATCCTCCCTCGCGACAGCTAGGGTACACTGTATCCCATGTTGATGGTTATTTTCGACTTGAAAGGGAACGATAGGTTGCGGATGCAACCCCGGTTCCCTGAAAGAGAAAATAACCATCAAGCTGCGAGGTCGCTCCGGTAGCCTTCACGGCCTGAAGAGCAAAAGAGGAAGTGCATCCCCACGCGCGCAGTTAAGTAAGCTCCCAGGGGGGCGGGCTTACACTGCAGCTGGCGTGGGGGCCTATCGGCAGCTTTGCTATAAAAGCTCAGCCTACCGGTGCTGCCTGACGGCAATATCTCATGTTGATGGTTATTTTCTCTTTCAGGGAACCGGGGTTGCATCCGCAACCTATCGATTCTAGGAATCTGTTTCCTGCGGAATAACGCAGAAAAACTCAGATTTTCTATGCTGTCGGAGAATTTTTTGTTTTAGACTTGGGGCGGGGGAAAAAACATGTAAGGCTTTTTTTGGTTGTTTGATAACCAAATCAATGCACTTATCATATATAATCATCAACAAGCAATTTTGCTTTAAATTTAGTAAACATACTTTGTTCAATAAAACTGCTTCTGGTGTACAGAAGTCAAGGTTGAACGAGGCGCACTGTGAGTGTCACATTCGTGTTGAAACATAGCTGCAGTTTACTTCACTATCCAGTGCATTGTTACTACTGAACAAGCTGTGTAAAGATGCAGACAACGATAAAAATCACCACTAAAGATCGAGCCAATGAATTTGGCAATAGCCACCCAGGTGACAAAGACTAACTTGCGATAAACTAATATGAATACTATTTTTTGTTTTTTATTATTACAACACAGACGTATTACTACATAGACGTATGGCGCTCTGGTGAGCGTGTAACTTCCTTCGGATTTGAAAGTGTACCAATAAATACTTCCCGTGTTAACTATAATTCAGTTGTACTTTGTGTAACTTATAATGTGACGGGGGGGGGGGGGGGGGGGACTAAAATTTAGCCTTTTATTTTAATTGTGGAATAATGCAGATTATTTTTTATCAGAGAAATTATTTTATTGCGGAAAACTAGGATCCCTGCTGATAACTCATCATCATCATCAAACTTAAATTAAAATTGCTTATTCCGTCTTTTCAAAAGTGACTTGTAATCATGAGTGTCTTGAGGCACACTGATTGGTTTACTCAATCTTTCAAGAAAAGCCGTCATGTTTTTAATTATAATTAATCACTATTTCAGTTTTTTTTTTTTTTTTTAATAAATACTTTTGGGCAGAGTTTTTCTATCTTTGCTTCAATAGATACAGCTGAGTGCTGTACCTTGCTCCAGAACTAAAGTTTGTCTGAATTGCTTCTTTTATATTAAATAGATGCACAGAACAGTACATATTTATTTTGTTGGCCATTTATTAAGTTTAACAAATTAAGTCGATAGTGTGCGCTTGATTTTTGTCTGCCTTTCTCCTGATTTAACTTTGTTTAGAAAATATTTTATGCAAAGTATGTTAAAGTGACATGGTCTTGAAATCTAAATGCTATATTTTAAACACAGGTTGGCAGTGTGTAATAGTTAAGCTTATTTGAGTAAATTACAGCAGGCTACTGTTTTCTTTTTTTCTACTGACTGGTGGAGAAATTGTGTTTAGCAGCTTTGATTTGGGGTAAAACGTTAAGAAGATAATAGTAAGATTCTTCTGCTGGTGGCTTAAGGGGACCCCAAGACTAGGGGTGCCAGATTCTATTTAATTTAATAAACGTTTACACTTTAAAAATATATATAGTTTAAACGTTTAAACGGTAAAACAAAAACATTTTGAAAAGGCGCTATGTAAGGGGGGTAGTATGCGCCCCCCTCTGTGCGGTCTCGACAGCAGAAGAAAAACGGAAGTCTTGAGGGATGTGCGTTAGCTGCAAGGGCTCTGAGCATTTTAAAATAAATAGCTTTCTATAAATGACCGCATATATGTCTATAAATAGGTCTTTTACATTGAATGTTCTACTCTCCATAAATGCAATTGATTAGGGCAGTCAGTTAAGCCTCAAAATAGCAATCAATTAATTGGGCACACAAAATATAATCGTTCAAGTAAATATCGACGATTGCAACATGCATTTTCAGTGCACTCCTCTTCCCGCGACATTATTATTTTAATACCATTGCAGTTCAGTAAAAGCTTGTGCACAGCAATTGACTGCGAGGGGCAATTACGCCTGAGTAGCGTCAGGAGAAAAAAAACAAAAAAACACAACATTCGCAACAAGCCTAAAGCAAGTTTAACATACTACAGGAGTATTACTAAAATAGTTATTCCAAACAGATTACAGTAATTTGGAATGTAATCTATATAAACTAGACACACGTTTATGAAATACTTTTTTTTTTTATTCAGTGACAGCTGCAGCATCACGCATTGCATCTTGTTAATACTGTACCATTCCATCTAGTGAAACACAATGCGGAAATCCCTGCCTAAAACATCATCATAATAATAGTAATAATAATAAATTGAGTTACTTATGACAACATGCATACCCGCTAGCTGATCCTTACTCCAAAATTGCATTTAACATTACTGATCATTTATTTATTTATTTTTTAATGTTATTGAATATTGTTAAATATTCATTATATAACAGTTCATTTTTAAACTTTAATGTGCACAATTTATTTACAAGCTGTTTGCTAGGAAGCCTGTTGTCCTGCTCTGGATTCAAGGCAGCGCGTTTTTTTTTTTTTGTTTGTTTGTTTATACAGTGAATACACAGAGGGTCGTATTATTATTATTATTTATTTATTAGCAGACGCCCTTATCCAGGGCGACTTACAATTGTTACAAGATATCACATTATTTTTACATACAATTACCCATTTATACAGTTGGGTTTTTACTGGAGCAATCTAGGTAAAGTACCTTGCTCAAGGGTACAGCAGCAGTGTCTCCACCTGGGATTGAACCCACGACCCTCCGGTCAAGAGCCCAGAGCCCTAACCACTACTCCACACTGCTGCCGTACTTACAAAGCATTCTCAAAACTGATTCGCTGGTAGGATGGGACCAGCAAATCAGATGCTAGTTAACACGAGCAGGAAAAGAAGAGCACGCCCACTGCTTGTCTTTGGCAGAAATACTGTAAATAGCAAGGCAGCGCGTTCTGTGCAGTTTCGTTGATAAACTTCATAATATCCAATATTTATATCGATGTTTATGACGAGGAATGGAATCGATTGAAAAATCGATTTTCTAATTAATTGTAGCAGCCCTATAATTGATAGCTGTTAATCCATTCGTGTAAATTGGTTTAATTTACTTTTTTTCTGTGAAACAACTAAATGGGTCTTAATTTTTCATTTAAATGCCGAAGCGACTCATCTTTATTAATTTAAATACAGATACTCGTCATAACGATTGTAATAGTGTGTCCCGCAAAACACTTTATTTTTCATTATAGCTTTAATAAAGATTAGTTGCTTATTAACATGTGGTGATCTCGTATGTACGTGAAAAATGAATGCTTGGCCTATTTAAAAGTCCATTAAGTTGTTTGAAAGAAAAAAATAACAAAATTAAATCAAATAAGTTACTAAATTAAGCCCTATATATAAATAAATCTATAAAAACAGTGCAGCAATATGATAGCATTGGGGTATAATAATGGTGTGTTTTGATTAGAGGGCCAGCATTAATTGCATTATTACAGAAATGTTATGCAGTCTGATTATTCAAACAGTGCTAAAATCCAAATCGCTAATTTATCCTACTTACTGTATATACAAGAGACAATAACTAGTTATGTTCACACTGACTTTATTCCTAGTACAGTATCACATTAATTCAAAGAATCAGTATTCGGGTTTATAAAAATAATAATAATTTACTAATTGCAATAGTTTATATTTATCTGACTGGCAGCAATAAAAAAAAGAGACCAACTAATAAACATAAAATGGAAGCAATCTCCTGTTTAAAAAAAATAGAAGAAAAAAAATGTATTAACATCGCTCGAGTCTCAGAATGGCAAAAAAAAAAAAAAAAAGGATCCACACAGTCTTCTGTAATCTGGCTCAACAAAAGACATTAAAGTTGAATCCGGTAACCTCCTCAATTGACATTGGTTGCATGCCATTTGCGATCGTTTCAATAATCAACCGTGTTATGTTTTCAGCCCCAATTTTATCACATTTCGCTTGCATATCTGGGCCCCACCTCCTCCACGCTAGATCCTCCAATGACAATGATGCCTTGTGACACAGGTAGGAAGCAATACAAAAAAACAAACAACTGAGTAGCCGTTATTTGCAGACACCCGCTTTGTAATATTTGACCTGCACATTTTTGACAAAGTTTAAATGATTAAGCAAAATTAAAAACGTTTGACACTTTACTAACGTTTAAACGTTTGAAATGAATTTACACCCCTACCCAAGACCTCTACTTTTTTTCTGCCTCCCCATTTTTTTCACTGTATGTAATATATATATATATATATATATATATATATATATATATATATATATATATATATATATATATATAAATATAGTGTTACAATTTATGTGTAAAATTGGTAAGTCTATAGATTAACTGGTAAATGTGTAGAGTTACCAGCTCAGCGGTCAATGTATAAAATAACTAAGGAGGAGAGGGTAGTTTATAATGCTACACCATGTTTGGTGAATTCAGAAATAAAGTAACATCAGGTAGCTTAATGGCAATAAGATAAATAAATAAATAAAATAAAAAAAATATTTAAGACTTGTTATGTACTTGGGTAAATTAACTAATTTATTTTTCTTAAACTCCAGCCTTATTTTTTGTGTGTATTATTTGATTAATCTTTATTATAATAATAATAATAATAATAACAATAATAATAATAATAATAATAATAATGTATGTATTTCGCAGAGACAGTGTATTAATGTTTTGTCTCATATAGACATGATTAGAGACAGATTTCTGGTTTTATTTCTAACAATTTTATGCCCCTTGTCTTTCGTTTTATGTAAATGCACTTTCCCAGTTTTATTTTAAATCAATTTACCAAAGGGCAAACATTAGGTGTGGTAATAATGACATCTCTTCAGCAAAACTCATGCTTAGAACAAAGCATAACCTAAGTGCACGCAGGTTTCGCATTTCAGTGAGAATCATACAGTGTGCTACGTCATTTTGCCGGCAAAACATTATTTTGTATTATGAATCGTTGCCAGACAGTGATCATGGATGCAAGTAAAAGAGATTATTTACTACCATCTCCTTAGTTATTTTATACATTGACCGCTGAGCTGGTAAATCTACACATTTACTGGTTAATCTATAGATTCACTGATTTTACACATGAACCGTAACATATATATTAGGGTTGTCAAGCGATTTAAAAAAATGAATCGCGATTAAAATTTTTAATCTTGGTTTTAATCACATATTTGATTGATACAATTACTGCATCCATCTCATTCATTTGTTTTGTTACTGATGCTATTATTATTATTATTATTATTATTATTATTATTATTATTATTATTATTTTTTTTTTTTAAAGTTCTTATTACCTATAAGGCCTTACATGGTCTTGGACCTTCTTATCTTCAAGATCTGCTGACCCCATATGTCACTTGTCGTTCCCTGAGATTGGAAAATGGTAATCTTCTGACAGTAACTAAAATTTGTTTGAACATTGTTCTAGTTGTTTGGCACTTTATTTTGCTTAATGCAATCTGTAAAAATACGCAACAGTATTTTTGTCATTTCTTCACCTCCTTTCACAATGTCAATCGTTATGCCGTCTTCTCCGGGTGCCTTTCCTGTCTTCATATGTTAGATAGCACGCTTCATTCTTCCGGTAGAACGTCTGGAACTTCTTCCTTAGGTTGTGTTTTTTCCGTCTCATCTTCGTCATTTGCTACATTGCTCTTTTCATCTTGATATCATTTTCTGTAAAAGTCTTCGACTCTCTTCAAAATCAATTCACGATTCTTGATGGATGTCAGTCCTGTCCTCTTGTTTGATTTGCTAAAATTGTTTTTTCCCTGACGATTAGTGTTTGTTTTGCTTTCTTCATGCTTTGGTTGTTTTCAATAGTTTTCTCTACCAGCCTATAGTTGAATGACTGTATATCCTCAGTAATGTGCTTTCTTACTGTCTTGCAGAGCTCAATGTATTCAAGCTTTGACTTCAGAGCTGTGTTTGTTTCATTTCCCTGCTTTTCCTTATGAGGCCTTTTGTCTCTTACGTGATCTTCTGGTCGCATTTTGTACTCTATGTTCCAGCGAAGTTTTTTGGCTGTTTCTGCAATTACGTGCATCACTTCCTCATAGATTTTGTTTAACTTGATTGCTTCATCTTCTTGAAGAGCGCTGAATCTATTCTTCAGTTCCAGTTGAAACACCAGGCTTTGCTTCTGGAGCATTTCTACGTTGTTTGTTTTGGATTTCGTCATCATGAGTTTCACTCTCTCCAGTGCTGTGTTTAGGTGTATTTTGCATCTTACAAGTCTGTGGTCACTTCCTGTGTTAAAATTGTTTAGTACTGAGACATCTTGTACGGTGTGCTTCTTGTTGGTGAATATGTAGTCCATTTCATTCTTCACTCCGCTGGGTCCTCTACATGTCCATTTCCTGATGGGTTTCTTCTTGAAGCAGGTGTTCATGATGAATAAGTTCTTGTTCTCTGCAAAGATCTAGTCTGTCGCCCCTCTCGTTCCTGTTGCCATGTCCAAATTTGCAGACCGAATTCTGGGCTCCTATTTTGGCGTTGTAGTCACCGATGATTAACTTATAGGGGCTCTTTCCATTTTTGTGTAGTTCTTGTACTTCATAAAAATCTATGACTTCTTCATCTGAATAGCTGTTGTTGGTGCATATACTTGGATGACCTGAAGTTCATACTTCCTTGAAACCTTCACTATCAGTCTTCCGGACCTCTCTGATGCGCTGTCAATCTCTACTACGTTATTCTTGATTCTCTTGTGGACAATTAATCCAACACCTCCTGTTAGTCCATCTGTAGTGCCTCGATAGAAGAGAAGTCTTCCACTCTTGAGTTCTAGTAGTCCTTCGTTTTTTCGCCGTACTTCGCTTAGTCCTATGATGTCCAGCATGATTCTTCCAAGTTCTTCTTCCAACTCTTGAAGTCTTGCTTCACCTGAAAGAGATCTGCAGTTCTAAGTGGCCAGGGTCAGTGTTCTTTGATATGCCTTAATGCCTAGCTGGACGCTGCCTTGGTCGGCAGCAATCAAGCCTCTAGGGAATTAGGGCCATGTTTTTGTCATGGGGGAGGGGGCGGTTGGCCATAACTAGGCTTGCTACTTTTCGATATTAATCGGTAAAGCTTGTTAAACGTCGAATTCCCAAAAAATATGAGTTTGACTGAAATAAATTTAATATCCGATAAATGTTGGTAAAACCACTCGCTATTTTTTTATTTTCTTACCAAAAATAATCATTTAGAAATGCATCTCTAGTTTGTGTAGTTTTTAGTCTCCATTCCGCTCTGAATGGCTGGGGGTCGCTGTCAGTCATCTCAGTGGCCCGTTCGTGCTGTAGTTTCACCTTGTTCTGACAGATCTTGTTGACTGAAGCAGTGCTAAAATGCTCTCATTTGCCAGCCTAAGTGCCTGTCATTCAAAGCACCTACTTTGAAATTAGTAGGTTAAGGTGTACGTAACCTTTTGCTTTAGGTATACGGTGACCGTTACTAGTTTGATTTGAAAATAGGGTGCAAGAGAAACACTTAATGAATATTGTGCACAATACCCTGGCCGACGACTGAAGTCTCCGTGGCAGGACAAAGTGGGCACGTCTGTCTTGCCTTCCAGTGACTGAGTCCGGCCGTGTTGAAGCAGGAGAGGGGGAGCTAAGACTCTGAATAATAAGTGCAAGTTAGTTCTGTTCAACTATCTAATGTTTTATTCTGTGCATATTATTTTTACTCATAAATTTATGCTCTAAAGGTATGTGTAATACACTTTTATATGCTGCGTTTACTACGGTTTATTTGAGACCATTTTAAATGTATAGTTCAGCTGTGACCAAATGTTATTTCAATTAGAATGTTGGTAACCATGGTTTTTTTGCATGTTGAATATGATAAAGGGTTTTGCTAAATGAGACGTTTTTCAATGGCATAAAAAGTCTGGGTTTTTTTAAGCATAAAGGTCGATTTCATCCATTCTCTGCTTGAGTTGAAAAATAACAATTGAAAAGAACCTGTAAATTCTTTCTAAAATAAACATCGATATTAATCGTCGATTTGGCAATAAAATAATAATTGAATGGTAGCAAGCCTAGCCATAACTCACCACGCTGGCAAGGCGGATTGGTGAGTGCCCCTTCCACTTTGGCCGATACTCAAGCTTTCACAGCATGGTTGAACCTGCCAGAGTCAGGGGACCCCATTGTACTTTGACTTGAGAACCTGTTGTCACCCTCCTGCCACTTTGAGGCAGTGGAAGTTGGACTTTAGGAGGGAATATATATATATATATATATATATATATATATATATATATATATATATATATATATATATATAATATATACACACACACACACATACACAGTGCTACCCCGTTATAATGTGATTGTTGCGGTCCGTAATTAGGAGACCGTGTTATTTGTGTTTGGCCTTATAATGAATATTGGCATTTTTGTTCCCGCTATGATTTACAATGCCCACAAGCCAAATTAATATTGTACCGTACAGTTTCATATCCCATACCCGATGAGTCCCAACTGGTCCAGACAGAAGTGTCATTACGTAGCATGATACGCAACGTCAGTGTGTTTTGGGATTTTACTGTAGCAATGGTGGAAAAAAAGAAAAGAAAATGTTTGCTTACCTTGGGATGGGGAGGAAATGAAAGCAGTTTTGAATATTTGGTCAGTTATTGGGTGCAGTGCGAAGTCTTAGTTTTAGAAAAACATTTGAAAACACTGCAGGCAATAGGAATTGAAAGGAAGGCAATCCAGCATCGTGACAAAATAAAAAAAAAAACTCTTAAAATAGAGTTCAAAAAAAGAAAAGTGAAGGACACCAACAACACAAGTGGCAACAGCAGAAAAACGTTCAAATACTTTGAGGTAATGGACAACATATTGGGATGCCGTCCAGTACACAGTCTTGAAGGCGTTGTTTGTACCAGTGCAGCAGAGGATACAAGCCCTTGTTCGGAAGGTATGTGGACTTACTTGTTTTAAATGAAGCTTTGTTGTTGTTCGGCAACTTTATACGCAAAGTACGCTATTGTTTTTATTTTTTAATCTGAACTGTGTACCTGTTTATTGTTTTAAAAATAAATTAAAAAACAAATGCTAAAATAAAATTATTATTTTTTTATTTTTTTATTTTTTTTAAATCGATTTCTAAAATATTATTTTATTCCATTAGAAACACTGATCAGCAATACACCTGCAAACCACTCCAGTAGAGAAATGTGAAACACAAGGACCTTTTTCTCCAGACTCTGCAGAATTTGACAGAGGTATTCTTTTTTTTTTCATAAAGAACAATTATTCTTGTATTAAATGTACATTGTAGTATGCAGTTTGTGGGCATTTCTAACATATGTGAAATATATATCCATTCAGAACAAACAGCCAGTGATCACCAGGATCTTCGACCTGCATGGCTTCCACAGGACCTGCAGCACGTCCCAGAGGTAATTGTGCAGTTATAGCAATGTACTATTGCACAAAATAGTATTAACGTAAAACTTCAAATAATTGCCAGGTCTCAAATAATCGCCTGTCTCCAATACACACCGGGTCTGCTGGCAAATATTGTAAATAAATACCGGGTCTTTGTCATTGCCATTGAAGCTGAGGAGGAGCTTGAGCGTAATGAACTGCTAATAAGTGACAGCGATGAAAGTGACTATCAGGATTAATAAATAATAACAGAAAATCTAATTTAAGGTAGGCCTACATGTAATACATATTTGTTTAATGCAGTTATTAAAAGTTTTGATAATTTTAAGCGTGCTTCATTGAAAGTAGGCCAGATACAAACCTCTTGGTTTTTTTTTTAATTTAGTAATCGCCAATTTTTTTTGTATTATTTTCTCCCAATTTGGCATATCCAATTATTTTTTAGACTCCGCTCACCGATACCACTGACTCGGGAGCGGCGAAGACGAACACACGTTGTCCTCCGAAGCGTGTGCTGTCAGCCGACCACTGCAGACTCACCATGCAGTCACCTCAGAGCTACAGCGTTGGAGGACAACACAGCTCTGGGCAGCTTACAGGCAAGCCTGCAAGTGCCCGGCCAGATTACAGGGGTCGCTGGTGCACATTGAGCAGAGGACACCCTGGCCGACCTGTTGTTGTTGTTGTTGTTATTATTATTATTATTAACAATGGTAGATCTAATTCCGTTTTTAAATATAAATTCATACTTCTGCTTGTTCATTTTCCAACATTTTGCATAGGCTACCTTATCCTTGTTAACCAGTGCATATAAAGAGACCATAATAATACTTTTGCTTTATACTTGAGGGTGTACAATACAATGTAATTGTGTTATAAAACAAAACTGTTACTTAGTTCCCACTGACACACAACATTTTAACAAAGTTGCTGGAATGTTTAAATTGAGTTACGATGTTGCTACAAGGTTGTGTGTTAGCGGCTTCTCAATGACCGCATGAAGCATGTGAAGCTAGAGATCTGATCTAAACGCCGGTCTCAGATACGCGCCAGGACTGCTGACAAATATTGTAAATAAACACAGGAGGCATTTAATTGAAGTTTTATGGTAGATATGATATATGATTTAGATTTTCAATCTTATTGTTGCCATAAAGCAGCCCTTGCAAATAAGTTGAACTGTTTTTGTACAGCATGTTTTGAATGTTATTCTACAACATAGATCATGTGTTTTGTTTAATTGTTTGTTTGCAGGTGTCTAATATTTGTTTTTTGCCTTTTTCTTCAGACAGGAAAAAAAATAGATTCTGTCAGTGCCCTCGTATCTGGATTTGCAGATTTTGATGCCAAGGCATGGTATGGAGAAGACAAGAACTGGAACTGGAACTGAAAAAAAAGCAAGAGATTGAGAACCAGAGGCACCTTGTCAATGTGTTGGCACAACTTGCTACAGCCCTTACAGCAAACCCAAACAATCCACTCTCCATAATCAATAAACCTGCCTTCAGATTTCTCACTATGCCTAGTAACTGCTCCTGTATGGAACTGTCCTATGGCAAGATGTTTTAACATTTATTCCTGAATTTCTGATATCAAATGTTTTTCCTGATTCCATTATTCCATGTTTGATATCAGTATTTTTCACATTTTTGCTCTAAAAATATAATTGTTGATATCAGAATTATAATTGTTGATATCAAGGATATAATTTGTGATATCAGTAATTACAATTGTTCATCAAATTCTATTTGATATCAGCTATTCAATTTCTGATGTCACAAATTCAGGATTAAATGTTGAAACGACCTGCTATACTTTCCGACCATCCAGTGCTTTAACTTCCTCTCATCCCATGTTCACGTTCTCATGTTGCACTATGTGTTCCTTGTTCTTAAATGTGGCTGTCTAATTAAAATGTTTAATATGTTAATATATGTATATACAATAAATATTTTTTGAAGTATTAATCTCCAGTACTCATTCTGGTAGTGACACATTTATTTTATTTAAAGACTTGAAAGTAACATGTGGAACTGCAATGTACTATAAAAACACTAGCATTGTGTCCAATTGTCCGGTATTCAACTTTCGTTGCTAGCTTCCAAATTGTGATTGCCACTTTCTTCTTCGCTGGTATAGCACAGCGAAACCGGGTATCTCTGTGCTGCACCACAGAGCATAGTACATTGCAACTGTAATTGAAAGTATTTTTTTTACATTCTAAAGTTTTCCATCCACTCAGCATGTGTGAAGCTGTCATTAGCTATGCGCTCCCACCAGTCGGACAATCTTGTTTTGCACCACAAAGAGACATGGCGCTTCCTCCTGAGGGTGGACAGGACACTCTGTAGTATATGGAGAAAAAAGTTAAAAGATAATAAGGCTCCTAAAAGAAATGTTTGCTTTTACAGATTCCATTTTCTACATATAAGCTATTGAAAGCACTCAAATATACATTTTAAAATCTGTGTTTCACATTTAATTAGATTTTTTTTTTTTTTAATGATTTGTAGTTACATAAGCTTTAGCTGCTGGATGAGAACACTACTTTTCACACTGAGGGGATGACAAAATGCAGAAATACACTTTTTTTTTTCTTAGGAGTACTTACAAAGGTGAAGTAAGCTAAAAAAAAAATGACCTGCCAATAACTTGTTTTCATCACTTCTATTAGCATTACAGTATCATATAGAATACTTACAGTAAAATATACTCTGGCCACTGTAAAACTACTGTGTTTTTTCCAACACTAGAATATTTGCTTTTAACTAACAAACCCAATATAAAGTGATACAAACAACAAATATTAGCTAAATCACAACGTTTTACGGCTCGGCCTGTGTACAGCTTTGTTTTCATTTTTAAAGACCACCGACACAACAAACAAATACTTACCATGCAAGTTTTACAAACAAATTCTTACCATGTGAGCTTAACGACAATGTAAGTACAGGTCATTATCTTTTGTTTTCACTGCCAGTTGCTTTCTGCTTCTTGCTATTTACTCTAAAATCAGTATTTATAAGGCTGTCAATAGTGTGGATAATGAAAATGAAAACAGCAACAAGACTCCATGTTCACAAACGATCTGTTTCTGAAAAGCCACATAATCCCAGACCTCTAATGTAGCACAAATACTTCCAAGGTTAGCTGTACCTGAGAAAATGCAATGGATATGCAGGCAGCCATTTTTAGCTACACCACAGCTAGACGGGAGGCGATCTGATTGGGGTGGCGATCTGAAAGATAGTTAAATAAATTGGTGGCATTTCCTCTCTTGTTTTTCACTTCTTTAAAACACTTTCGACATGTTAACTGTCCGCCTTCAAACAGATTTTCATTGTCATCTTGCTGAAATCCAAAATAGCTCCACACCAAACTTCTTTCTCTGGCATTCACTATTACTGCTGCAGTGATTACATTTTCCTAGAACACGCAGTGTAGTTGGTCACTTCCACTAAGAGGAAATGAGTAAGCTTAGTTCATATTGTTTTTCAAGCACACAATTACAGAGTTTTGTTTTAAAAGCTAAAAAAATAAATTAAAAAAATGGTATCTAAAAATGGCGATACTTCGATATTAGGTGTTGTAGGATTTTGGTGTCATGAAATACCATAGGTGTCAATATACCATGGAACAGTAGTCAGGAGAGTGTATGCCAGAGACAGAAAAGTGTGGGGGAAGTCAAGAAGGGAACAGTTGCCTGCTGGATTATTTTTATGGAGTACAGAGATAAATCTGAGAATTTGTTTAGTTTAATATCTCGCCTGTGACAATGCCATCTAGTTAAAATGATGTTGATCAACCTAAAAATTATTCTGACTATTGAATAATAAAAAGCAACAGATAGTTCAGATCAATACTCTGTAGGAAACATTGAAATTAGATGTTCAAGGCAAGCAGAAAAAGGAATCCATCAGTGTAACCTGAAGCTTGTCATTTCAGTTGACAATGGTGTACTGAATCTGAGAACATGTCAAATCATGCAAGACTTGTTAAAAAGTACAGTAAATATAAATACAAAGTCTATGATGTGAAGGATTTCTTGTATGTCAAAATATAAAATACCCTTAGTATTTGTATTGTAGTTGAGGAGGCAAAAAGAAAATGCTATTTATCAGACACACATTTACAGACACTTGCATGCATGTGTACACTAACAAATGCTTCTTGAAAAAAAACTTCAGGATTCCAATGGGTCACTTATTTGTAACTTTCAGAGGTTATTTAGAACAAATCAATGATAGGTACGGAAGTCAGGAAGGAGGGACATTGCCCAGCTGCACTGGGAAAGGTGGTTTTCTTTTAGTTTTTTGTACTGGAGTAGTTTTATTTATTTATGTTTTTAAATGGGAAAAGGGTGAAGTCCGCGTGAATTGAGTAACCATTTCCAGTGTTTGTGTTTTGTATCAGTTTTATCGGGAAAATCAGAATCCCTAATCTTAAGGTATGTCAGTATTTTTTGTGATCATGTGACCCCCCTACAATAGCCTTGTGACCCTGTGACACGATGAATGGTGCAGTGCAAGAGATGAATGATGTCCAGACTGTTGTCTCCCAAAAATAATCAACTTTTAATCAAAAAACAGAAATAGTACAAAAATAATCCACACTGGAAAATAATAAATAGCCCCACTACCAGCGATGGAATTGGGGCAAAACACACCAGGGTCCAAACTCAAACAAAAGAAAATAAACAGACACTCCGATAACCACAGTCCTCTGTGCACGAAAATGTGCTCTTCTTTTCCGGGGCTTGTGGTGCGTGTGCTGTGCAGTGTAGTGCTGTGTGATGAGGGGCGTGCTCTGGGGTAAGTGCTGGCTCGCTGGCTACAGCCTCCCGTCCTCCGGCTTCTCTATTAACAGACAAAACAAAAACACGTAATACACACAAAACAAACATCGGCTCCGGCCGGTCGCTTTCATTACCTCAGCGCATGGGGAGGTTTTGACGTAGTTGCTTCCCCTTTGTACCCAGCAAACTCCTCCCTGCAGTCAACACGTCGCCTGGTTTCTCCAATAGAGGGCTGCCCCGCAGCTGACTGCAATGGAATCGTCCTGAGTACTTGCAGCTACACGCCCCTCCTAATATGGTTACTTTCCGGTTTCCAGCTACCACCGAGGTAGTAGATCTAGGAGGCAGCTTACCTTCCCCCTTACACAGCGCCCTTTCTAATCGGGAGGGAGATTTACTGCATCGATCCTTTCTCTCGCTATCACAGACCCCCAGTTTGAGAAACGCTGTTTTACACAATTTATATGTGATATTACAAATAATCGCAGTATTAGTTTTACTAATTACACATATTTGTTTACTACAGCCTGTTGTTTGTTACGTGCCCCACGTGAAGCTGGCAGCTTGAGTCGCCCCTTCCCAGGGATCAAGCAACGTAAGTCGGCTAACTTTGTGCTCTCCCACCAGGCTGCAATAGCTCCGGCCGGAGTTATTTTATTCTCATTTTGGCTTCGGCCAAAATTATGAGATGGTTTGTATGATTAAGGAATTGTATTACTGTATTATTGCATGAGAGAAATTTTTTCTTCTCATTATATTTTTCTGTTTTTACAGAGACTACGTGCAGGCTTGTCTGCATTGCATGCTGCGACACACGTGTAGTGAGAGCAGTGTTGTAATCGAGTCACAAAAATTGGGACTCAAGTCGAGTCACAGGGGGGTAAAGACTCGAGTCGAGTTGATGTTGTCACATGTTACTCTCACTCATAAAGAGGCAGGGCTTGTACGCATCTTCTTCAGGCTTGTACTTTAAGCAGTCAGCCTGTTGAAGACAAGCAAGGCAGATACTCTTCCTGCCTGGGGCCAGAGTATGTAAAGGAGGCACTGGTGAAACGCTGTTTTTGCAAGTTTTGTGCACATTTCTCCAAGCATACGCTGGAGAAACGTCTCGTCTGCAGCTCTACAGTGTTCTCCGTCCTTTACTCCTGCACAGTGCTCTTCTCCCTCTGGTAGAGAGGTGACTGCGTCCTCACCCCATGGCTCTGTGCCAAGGGACAGCGAACGATGCAACTGGGAAAACAGCCCATGCAGGAAGCCATCTTCACGGTCTTCCTTGGGTGTCAGAAATATTTTACATACACACCTTGATGGTCCTTTCCATCAGTCATTCTGTCTTGCTTTCCTAATTATGCAGGACAATCATGTGACAAGGAGAGCCCTGTCGCTGATTCTTGTGCAAATGTGTGCAGCTGGGACGTGGAACAGGAGACACGTTGCTAGGCAACTAACTGAGCAGGTAGGCTCGCCAGGCGCAGAGCTGATCGGGAGGTCTGGGGGGTGGGGGTGGGTGCCAGGGAGGCTGGGTGGAACTCAAAAGGCATCTGCGCCACAGCTCGAGGTGACTTAACCACCATGCTACACAGAGGGGCGCTTTGTTGACATTGAGGAGGAGAGCGTCTACGGAACCCTTCAACTGCGACAACAACCTGGAGTCGCTCGGAGGCCGGGACTTCGGGAGCAACAGCAGTAGGTTAGTTTAGGGGATGTTGATCCCAAACAGTATAGAAAGGGTTTACGTAGTGTAGTAGGTTTCTGGAGCAGGACGTCTCTTTTAGTGAGGCTAGCGCTCGCCTTGTGTGGCAAACTTATTTTTTTAGCTTTGTTTTGTTTTTGTTTACTGTATTTAATCTGACACTAGGGTTACCATTGCTGGTACCCTAGTGGTAACGCGTGTGTGTTAAATAAATCTGCACATCCATGTAGCGTGTCAACACTCAATGCTCTGTGTCTGCCTCATTATTATTCAGTGACGACCCACACACATAACAAATCCCCGTTACAAACCATTAAATGTGTTTACATGTGAAGATGCTCTAAACCAATTGCTTTTGGTTTAAAGCATCTTCAGTAGGATTGTGTTTGTTGCTGGTCATCATGCTGTACAAGTTTATATAAATACTGTGTGGATCTAATTAGTGGATTGAAAAATGTAAATGCCTTAATCTTAGCAGGGTTTAGTAAAAACATAATGAGATTGAAAATGTGTCAACTCTTAATTATTTGGGAAGACAGTTCCTCTGTTGAGAGAAGTAACATTAGAGTTGCTATTTAAAAAGCCTTCTCAAATAGTTTTTGCGTGATGTTTATACACATTGAAAGAAAAAATGTACATCCGTAAAAAATTCCAATATTTACAAATAAATGGTTTACACCTGTAAAGCCACTAATCGGCTTGTACTCATAATGGAGTTGCGTAGGTTATACAGTACTTTATATGTATTTCCATTCCTTAAACTTGGTTAGACCATTTATACTGCAAGAATTTCTGAGTATAGAGTGATACATTTCAAACCTGTTTAATTTATACTGTTTTCTCTCTTGACTTTAATATGGCACTCAGTCCAGATTTGTTACTATTCGCCTTCACACCAGAGGGGAATTGGGGAGCAAATTCACCTAACTCCCAAACTAACTATGTCTCCAGGGGTAGATTAGATACTGAATTAATTACTTTGTGTGTGAAGGCAAGTATAGTGCAGCAAAAAGTACTGCGAAGCAGTATTGCAGTACTAACAATGCTGCTTGCTTCCGATATAAATTCCCATTCTGCGGTACATCTGGTGTTGTGGAGGATTCACATGCACTGTATCAGTGCTTCACTATTTCACTGGTTGAATATATCAAAACACAGTCGCTAAAGTTTACAGACTACAGAGATGCCAGGAACAACAAACTTAAGCATTAATCTATAAAACATCAGATTTATGATATTTGTACTCATGCACAAATCAAGTGGAGTTTAATGCACCATCAAATACAGTATTATGTGTCTGTAAGAAAATAATTATTTAGTTTAAGGCTAGTTCCTTAGGCAATGATAAACATTATCTAGTCAAGCAGTGGGTACTACATTACAACTTTGCTTTCCTACTTCCACCTGAAGAAGAGACGTTTGAGGTCTTGAAAGTTTATGATTGTTTATTTAGTCCAATAAAAGGTATCACATCTTCTCTTTGTCCTTCATCTTTGGACTGATACAGTTAACATTTCGTCTATCAACTTTAGGAGTAAAAGTTCTGTGTTTAAACAATATTAGTGACCTGTGCTACTTCAGTTTTAGTCAGTATGTTTTTCTGTGTTAGCCCCAGTCAACACTTACACATGCTTTGATTGCATATCCTTTGTCCTTGGGGATTTCCTGCCAATTGTGCCTGTTTGCAGATTTTCTCGGTTACACTGAGGAAATTTAAATGAGACAGCGTTAATGTTTCGCATTTATTTCAACTGACATGTTTTTCTTATGTTTGCTCTTTTGTAGTGAGTAGAAATTGAGCTTAAACTGTTTTCCTTAGCTACCCATATTGTGGTTGTAGACCACGATAGATTTTTTTTTACAAGAAACTCAGGGAGAACATTAATTTTACATGGACAAACTCAAACTGTTGTATTGTGTACTGTATAGTACATCACACATAGCAGCAATGTATGTATGTGATTAATATTTTCATGTAAACAGAAGCATTCACCTAGTATGCTGCTTTGTGTTCCTGCTTTTTCACAAGATTGCCTTTATAAAGGGGTCAATATGGAATTCTCCAAGTAGACTTTTATAAATAGTTGTACATAGTTAAAAACAAAACAAAACATACTGTATATAAAGCTATGGCCAAAAGGTTTTCTACCCTGAAGAATTAACTCATTTTGCTTCATAAAGTCGAATAAAACCTGCTGAATAATGTTACGTTAACATACTGAATTGCATACTGCTTTGTAGTTTTCCATATACTTAACGAAAAACTGACAAAAATTGAAAAATGTGACATTTCAAAATCTAACATGAAATACTGAACTACTATTATGGCTTCCGGTGGCTTTTGCAGTTTGTTTGATTGCATGATGTTAAATAAAAGATTTAAATTAGGTTCATATAGATTTATTTTTTTTTAATTATGTCTCAATCCTAAAATTCTAGGTGATACAAAGCTTTTGGCCGTAGCTGTATGTTGTTAGGAGTAATCTCAGTTTACTTTATTTAAATGAATGTACTTTTTGTAGCATACATGCATACCTTTTTTTTTAAGTACATGGTACATCGCTGGAGCCTGTAGGCATTATCAGATACTGCAACAATTCTCTTGGTTTACATAGACAAAATTGTGTGAGTCTCAGGAAAAATACTCAGCATTTGTTATTTCTAGTTAATGTATTTCAACACTGAGTTATCTACAGTAGCTTATCTACAGTAGTATTATTTCTAGATAACACAAAAATATCTTCTAGCCTATCAGCCTTTTGGTTTAGAAACCATTTTGCCACAATATTCCAAACATATTTTTTGTTATTGATAATTGAGATTAAAACCAAAATAAAACTACAAGCTGCTGTTATAAGATATTATCCTGGTTTAATAAAATCACTTGATACATGTACTGATGGTGAAACAAGTATGAAACACATTGTTTTACAGATACATAGTATTATGTTAAGCTGCTGGATCTCACAATCTTAATTGTTTCAACCCTGAATAAAAAAAATAATAATTAAAAAACGAATAAAAGCACACTTTCAAGTTCTTTTTTAAAACGACCTGAGCCCTTTTCACACCGGTGCTCCTAACCGGTGTCCCAGGAAATAAGTAGATCAGGATAAAAGTTGATCAAGCTCTAGAATTTAAAGGGGAGGTTCCATTGTTTCTAATGTAAACGAGCCAAGGCTAGGAAATCGAGCCAGGAAATAAATAGATCGGATATATTAATGAACAATAAATAATTTAAAATTAATGTTGTAAGTATAATTTATATCAATTAGTAAATCGGATTTATTCTTCAGTATTCTGCTAGATAAGATGATGTGAATATCGCTTTAGATCCGATATATTAGCCTAACAAAATGCGTAATTTAAAATGACTTTTGTACGTATAATTTACATTAACATGTAGATCGGATACATTCGACAGTATGTTAGATAAGGGAATGTAAATATTGCTGTAATATATAGTAGCAGCAAATAAATAATTTAAAATGAATTGTATGATTGTACATTTCTGATTGTGTATTTCTGTTTGTGTAACAAACGTTAACTTATAAACGTTAACGTAGCTTATACAGTATTATTATTTTATTTTTGTTCTTTGATTTATTTTTACATACAGTACTTTGTATAATTAGGACAGAAAAAGAACAGGAGACTGGTTATTCATAGTGTATGTATTTCAATTACAAGTGTAGGAAGAAACAATTCATTCATTCATTAAAAACTAAAGAGTTGACGTCTTTGCTAAACAGTGGTAAATACCTGTAGTTCAATACCAACCAAGATTTTGTGTTGTGAGAGATCATACAGTATATGTAGGCTACTCTATATCAGCATCCTTTTAAAATGGTAAATCCCTGTAGTCCAACAAACAATAAGACATAAAGAGACACAGTATATTGAATTAAAGTGCACTGCCCTGTGTCTGCTGGGTTAGGTTAAGGAATAAGCGGTTATGATAATGGATGGATGGAAAGAATAAGAAACTTTAAAAAAAAACAACAACTTTAATTTAAACAATTCACAAACAGTAAGTGGTGGGAATGGGATGAGGAATCATTTACATATGGTCTTTGATTCCATGCTGTAGGTTTCTTAGGAATATACCATTACCTGTGTCGCTTAAATGGACACCATCCCTCCTAAAAAGCCCAACCTGATCATGTTTAATTTTGGGGTGCCGAATTGAACCTCCCCCCCTAAACCCCTTACAAAATCTGAAATGACACTGTTCACCCAGTTACGTGCTTTGTTTATTTTTGGTGATGCCTTAATATTTTTCCAAAGACGTCTCTGGGTGATGCATGAGAAAACAATTTTTGTTTTTGGAAACATCTCATGCAATTTAGTTATATTTGTCTTCATAACTCGAATTAACTCCACACCTTTAAGTTTCCCTAAATCATTGCCCCCAGCATGGATGACCAGGACATCAGGAGGTGAACCATTAGTAATCAAAGAAATAAAAAAATTAAAAAACATGTGCCATTTCAGGCCCCTCCATCCGAACCAGCGGATGGAGGCGCCTTGGAGCTGCAGGTCCAGCCCGAGCCCTCTTCTGGCCAGCTGTTCAGCCCAGTGGACAAAACTGTGTCCGACAATCCACACAGATGCTGTGAAGAAAAATTATGTAGCGTCAAGAAGTTTGATTGCAATCACTACAAACACAGCAGTGGTCAATACATTAAAGCATGCACCTTTGTAAACAGAATGAGTTTTGCTTAACAGGTGTATTTACAGTATGTGTTCTCAAAATCAGGTGAATTGTCAAAACTTTAGTTGCAAAATATTACAAAGACATCAGCTATAAGGTAACAAAGTAGGGTAAAGAATGTCTTTAAATAACCAAAATAATTAGACATCTTCCACTGTGGTTTAACTCTCACATTACAATAACTGTATTCATAGTAATTTATATGTTTTCGCATCATTACATTACACAGTGGCAGAGACACAGCTCTGCCACAATTCATACACAGGTAACATTATTATTATTATTTATTTCTTAGCAGACACCCTTATCCAGGGTGACTTACAGTCGTAAACAAATACATTTCAAGAATCACAGTGCAAGTAATAATACAATTAAGAGCAAGTTAAATACAATGATGAATGCAATGACTTTGGTTCAAGCAAGTACAAGTGTGACAAAATACAATTCAATAATACAGCAGATAACAGTGTCAATGATAGTTACATCTGGATATAATTAAATACAAAATACTACAGATTAAACACTTGGCAGATTATAGTACTCTGAAGTACAGGATTAAATGCAGTAAAATAGGAGGCAGATAAGAGCAAGTAAAGCGCATTTAAGGAAGGGTGATATGTGTCCCAGGGGAAAAACAGAGGAGTTCTACAGGTACTGTCTGAAGAGATGAGTCTTGAGAAGGCCCCGGAATGTGGTCAGGGACTGGGCAGTCCTGACATCTGTAGGAAGGTCATTCCACCACTGTGGGGCGAGGGTGGAGAAGGAGCGGGCTCTGGAGGCAGGGGAGCATAGAGGAGGTAAAGCCAGTCTTCTAGTGCAGGCGGAGCGGAGAGGTCAAGTGGGGGTGTAGGGAGAGATGAGGGTCTGGAGGTAGCTGGGTGAAGTCTGGTCAAGGCTGGATGCGAGCGGTGATCGGGATCCAGTGGAATGAATGGAGTATTGGAGTTGCATGGGAGAAGCGAGGCAGAGAGAACACCAGGCGAGTTCTGGATGAGCTGGAGCGGACGGGTGGCGGACGCAGGGAGGCCAGCCAGGAGGGAGTTGCAGTAGTGCAGTAATACTCTTACTTTTTGAGGCGGTTCTCCTGGCGTCCATAGTTGTTTTTTTTTTGTTGTTTTTTTTGAGTCTGTTAGAAACAGTATGTGTGTGTGTATAAATACATTGTCATCAGAAGTTTGCTGCATACAAGGTATATCATTGAAAAACATTTATTTGCATTATGTGTGCCTAATATAAGAAATCAATGTGTCCTCCTTGTAAGTATTGTAATAATATGAACACTACACAGGTGTAAACTATGCAAAAGACAGAGATTACAAAATAAAACACATGGATGGCTTTTTTCAGTATAATAATACTGGCGATATTAAATGGGTATTTGACTTTTTGTTGTTGAAGTTGTTGAATAAACTATAGGACAAAATGCATGAACACCATTAGATGTAGAAAACAAAAATGCCACAGCTAATACATTTGTACCTACACCTTTAAATTTGTGTAATTTAACTACAACCTTTCAACTCTGGTAGTTTTATTTTTACATGCAGGCAATTGCATACGCCTGTAATGTAGGAAATAGCGTTAAAAGTTAATCATGGTGATGTTAAAATATGTATTATCTTAACTTGTTAACTCAAGAATAACATAAAGTACTCAAAGTAAAACCTGCATTTATTTCAATGTAAGAAATAAACACATAAACACATCTCGTTATAATCATACGTGAAGCACGATTGCGAAAAAAAAGAAATAAAACTACGACACTAATGCAAAATCTTTCTTTTTTTAATAAGGTTGTTATCCATACATTAATAATTGCAATTTACTTTTTTAATGAGTAGAATTAACTCTTATATTTCTGTCGGCATAGGGCTACTACATAATCAACCTAAAATGTTTTTCAAAGAAATCCTTACAGATCGATTATGCTGTAACGCTGGCGGAGTAGCAAGTTATTACAAATTGCGCCTTTTTTTTAGGCGGGTATGCACGAATATGAATGTATTTTAAAATGAACTGTACAGTGTAATGTAAAGCAGATGTGGCGTCAAATGTAAATGCATTTGTATTTAAATGTAATCTTCTGAACTATTTGCATTTGACTATTCTAAATACATATTTCCATTTGTATTTAAAGCTTCAGATTATTTCAAATGCATTTAAATACTTTTCAATAATATTAATGTTAATAGTTTTTCAGTATTGCTGGTAAAGTTTAACTTTTCCATGCAAATTGAAGTACTTTTGAGAACTTAATGTTTATTAAATGCAACAATCACCCTAATGTAGATGTACACATATATGTCTCTCTTCCTCTTTTTTTTTTATATATCTCTATCTCATTATAAATTCCTGTAGTGCAACAACCATGTAATACATAACGAACAATCATATCTACCATGGCATACGTTTTTCATTTCTGTATTTGTCCTATCTAGAGGATTTGACAGGGTTCTTTTTTTTATATATAGTTACTGCAAGGAATACAATTGTTACGTTTACGAAGAATATGGCATTTATGTTAATGTATTGTGTGTAAACAACATGAGAGATTGTTTTTAATTCCCAACCTGAGTACACGACACAATTCCTTTCTAAAAAAAAAAACTTTCGTCTGGCTATTTGTGGTTAATTTTCTTCACCCTATCCCAATTTAAAAACCACAATCCTAAACCTAGAACCTTTTTTAAATAAACATAAGACATGCAGACAAATCAAGGTCCTGTAAATACTATTCATTTTTTTTAACTGGCGGTTTTGCCACGTCTAAACTGTAGTAAAGTTACAGCTATACTCATATTAAAATGTAAAAATACGACCTTGTCATACTAATATGATGGATGCAGCATGTCATCAGATTATATTACTGAAACATTTTAATTTTGATTAAAGATTGACAACATTTTGACGTGTAAAATAATTTCATATATAAATAAATCTCCGCGATCACACATAAACTACATCTGATTGACAAGGATGTTATAGAAACATAAAAAGACAGGGATTTAAAACATTTTACCGTATAAAGTAGAGCCGTCGATCACACATTTTAAAGTTCATACGAAAAGACAGTGGCACGAACACGCACCAACATACAGTCTAGTAAATAAAACGTCCAGATAAAAATAAAAAGCCATGCAATGAATCTCCCCTTTAATCAAACTGTAGCCCCGCCTTACTTTTTGTCTGCTTTTGCCTTACTGCGCTTGCGTGATCAACTTTTTTCCTGGTCAACTTATTTCCTACGACACCGGGTCCCAACCCGAGTTCTGGCTACCCAGGTCACAATCCCACGTAATATGAAACCATGTACCTGTGTCATGCCCAGGTTGTCAGCGACCCACCTCAGGATGTGTGTCGACACTCTTTGACCCGGGTCGAGTGAGACAAAATGTGTGACGAAGAAACAAACAGCCATGCCTGCGCAAAGGTGTCACTTCTGCAAGGAACATTTCTGTTTATTTTGTTTAGTCATATTTCTGTTGATTGAAATACACCATGAACCAGATTGCAGCAGGGATGAAGAAACATCTGAAGCTGAACAGATGAAAGAGTGGTCTTATAAACTTTGCTGCTTCCAGGGCACCCAGGTCGACCCTGCTTTTTCAAAAAGCAGTGTGAAATCACGTAGCCAACACACATGATACCGGGTCGGGACCGAGGTAGGGTCCGACCCGGGTAGAGCATGCGGGTGTGAAAGGGACTCTGTATACTAGGCCAGGGGTTTTCAACCATGTTATCAAAAACTCTACCCCTTCTGGCTAGAGGTTTCAGCTCAAGTACCCCTTTACAATGTTCGCTGTACTGAATGGTATCACAATTGAAATAAAAAGTTCGAATAATTTGATTAACACATTTATTTTTTTCCCCGTTTATTAATATATAATTTATGTCACAAAAGTTTAGGACTGACAAACTGCTGGTTTAGGACAGGATACCAAACAGTATGGCTTAATTCTTAAAACTTTAAATTACATGTCTTTGGATGCTCATATTTGAAAGACAGTATTTGGGAATCTCTTTGGAAACACTTGTATTCACTTTCTATTCTGCAAAGTTATTATAAATAATCCAAAATTGTCTGCACTGTAAATGTGTATCACATTACCATTTACTTCCCATCTCAGCATACTTATGTGTGCCATTTAAAATGTTTACAACATCAAAAACATTAACTTCAAGATAAAACTATAATAACTAACAATGATACACTTTTTATTAAAGCAACATAAAAATTATCCAAAAGGATTTGGTATAACTTTGTGCCTTTGCACTTTCTGTAGACTTTCTGATTTTTTCCTTTTATTTTGCAAGTAAGAAATGTATCCATTTCAAACACCGAAAACAAATTCAACCAGCCGCTACTGCTATTACTAAAATGCAGCCACACCTAATAAATAAAATAAAACCAGTCAAACTATGAGTATTGTGATTATTATTTCTAGAAGTACCCCTGGTTGAAAACCCCTGGACTAGGCAATGGACTTCTGTTCAATTTTCAGGTTTTGCCATATTCTTTTTGTAGGAAAAAGGGATTACCCCTTCTACATACTGTTGTTCTATTTCCATGCAGTATTTAGTCTTCATTCGTATTGATTGTAAGGCATAGATACAGGATCAATGGAATGCCATACAGTCTCACTACAGTGCTGCTTATGCTGCTGCAGTTGATTAGTGTGGCGCTCAGGGAGACACAAGCACCATATTCAGTTACACTTAAATTGTTCCTGTATCCCCAAAACCCATGTGTCAAAACATTCTGCAAAGCACAGAGACACCATCAGCTCATAGGCTGATTGGCAGACAGTTTATCTTCCAACATGACAACGACCCAAAGCATACAGCTATGTCAACTCTGGAATTCTGGAAGAAAACTAAGATAAAAGTTCTGGCCTTCGTAATCACCAGATCTCAATCCAATAGAAATGCTTTGGACTGATCTGAAAAAGCTGTAGCCAAGCTTTGTTTATCCAATCTGTCTGAGCTGAAAGAAATATGCAAGACAGAATGCGACCAGATTTCACCAACAAGATGTAACATACCGGTTAAGAATGATCATAAACACCTGAAAGCTGTAATAAAGGCAAAAGGAGGGCACAGGAAATACTAAAGCAGGGGAGCCTATACTTTAATCATGAACAAACATTTGAAAGTGCTTTTGTTTTTTGGTCTTGTTATGTTAATTAGTGGACAATGTTCACTACGTGCTTGTATTATCTTTTATTAAGTGAAGTTTATGACTGTAAATTAGTCATTACCCGATTAAATGAACAAGAGTGAAAAACAAAAAAAAATGAAAGATCTATTTACTGGCATCTACAATGTTATATGTATTTATCTACAATGTGGCACATGCAAGGATTGTACAATGAATTAGAAACATCTACACTGTTTATAGGGGGTAAGACCACCGTGCATAGCCAGGATTGCACTGATATGAAAAGCTTTGGAGGGATAGAAAAGCTACTCAGTTCTGCATAAAGATGCACCAGTCAACCAAAGTCTGTCAGATCTGCAGATCTGATTTGCAAATGTGCAGTGTACTTAGAGTAATATTAATCAAGGTCTTAACTGTTAAGTGTACTTAATTGTGTGATAAAGGAAAATAAAAAATATGTATATTGTAATTTTATGCCAGCATGCATTTTGCACCATGTTGTGGAAATCTTGGAAATCTAGCATTCAATGCAAGGCTTGCAAAGGAATTCCACTACAAATAATACTACAGTTGCAACCAGTCAAATAAAAAAGAGAAAAAGACAAACAATATCTTCTTTAAAAGTAGGTTGAAAGGCTGGTAAGACAATCTGTCACTAGAGACTCCTCAAATAAGGCTGCTTGTGTGTGTCTATATGTACATATTTTAACACAGTAATCTATGAAGCACTTAAATGTGGATTAAGAAGGATTTTATATATAGTAAAGCGTTAACTGTCTTTGCATGTTTATTAATAAACACTTTGGACTCATTCAACATGTAACATTTAACATGTACAATATTTTTAAAGCGATTGTATTGTCTACTTTTGTTTTTGCTTTCCATTTGCATAAATTTAGATTTTACTTAATGTCAGAGTGTAACATTTTCAGGTTCTACAGACACTCAGCTTTTCAAAAAGGTATAACACTATGCTTTAAATGGATAGATACACTAACTCACATAAGCTAAAACCCTGCCAATCACGTCTCAAAAAGGTAAAAAAAAGCAACAATCCTGAGGTTTGTGGCTACCACTTTACAAATTTTCAGTAGAAGATCGGTAAATTATACTTATGAGGACATTTCTAAAGAAAAAAAAAAATCAAGTGAATTATTTAACTTGTTTTCACATTCAAACTAAGTCTGTGTAGAGCAGGGATCTCCAACCATGGTCCTGGAGAGCCCCAATCCTGCAGGTTTTCTAGGTGTCTTTACATCAGTGGATAAAGATCTGCAACACCTGTTAAACTTGACTAATTAAGCCAATGATTGGTGCAATTAAGTAGCAGAGCTCAGTTGAAACGAAAACCAGAAGACCCAGTAGCTGTCCTGGACCAGAGTTGGAGACCCCCTGATATAGGGCATACATGATCATAGAGTGAAACCATTATGTATTTAGTAATCTGCAGAACAGCTTTTTAGAAATGTATAATAGTGCACTCTAAGTAGATATTTGGACTGATACAAGCCCTACAGTTAAGTCACATCAGTCGGCCCTCAAAAAAAGGTAGAATTCTCACAGTCTGCAAAGTTGTTGCTTTAGTTGCCCTTTCCTGGTGTAAATATCATCAGCACATAGGCCGGATAGTACTTAATAGTGTGAATTTTGGATTTCGGTCTGAAATTCCTTCATAATAGTGGCAGCATTATTCGATTCTCAAATGCCACCACCGAGGCATTGCGGTGCCTAAAAAAGTTGAAAAACACTGGGATAGGCGATTGCTTTAAGTCTAGACTTTATTGTCCTTTAGCAATAAGATCCAATTCACTGTACACTAGCCTCAAGTAGCATCTATCACGGGTACCTACCAACCACAAAAAAGTCACGTTTGTACCCCAAAATGCATTAAATTAGCATAGCTGGGAATTCGTACCAGTGGTCCCCTGTATCATTGCTACAGTCTACAGCACTAGGCTTGACTGACCAGCTATAGAGTTGAAGTAAAATTTCTTCAACCTAATTCGTTGAGCAAAATTTGTTTCAAAAGAACGAAAACATGAAAAATAAAAAAAATCAGGGTTTACAACTTGCTGCAAGACTTGCAGAACGAAGTTCCAGAAAGTTGCAAAAATACCTGATAGATTAGCATCTGTTTTGTTGAACTTGTATGGACTACCAGTATAATAGATCCCAAAAACAAACAAAAAATTATATATATATATATATGGACTAGAGAGGAGGGCTAAAGTAGAAAATTATTGACCTGAGGGAAGACTATTGTCTTGTTACCGACCGCATTTAATATTCCACTATGAGCCGAGTCTGCAGTATATGTTTAATATACGAGTCAGTCAAAATAATGAGAGGCAAGGTTGGACAGTAAACATGACTTTATATACTGTAAAGCCATAAATATGTGCGATCCTTTTATTATGTGTTTTTCTACTACCAGTGCAACGGTTCAGCAACATTTCTGGAGATGTACATATATAATAGGTTTATAGTAAATATATATGCAGTCAAACAATATTTAGTATGTAATACATGGATAGTTTCAGAGTGTTTTCTTATGGAATGTTGGTATTTGTATATATATATATATATATATATATATATATATATATATATATATATATATATATACACATTTGTATTTGTGTAACGCTAGTCTGGGTTTATGTTTGTTTTCCCTTGCTTTAGAGTAAACCCATTGGATTTTATTAATATGATAATTAGTTCAAATTAGTTCAATTAGATCAAAAATCACAGACATTTTTTTTATTATTTACAGGTTTACGGACAGTGTTACAGGCTGTCCTAAATTTACGAACGGTTGGTAACCCTAGACAAAGTTGAGACTTATTTTTATTTTTCCATGGAAACCACACCCTTGTGGTGTGTCTGGCAGGACACTGAAGTTTTACACTCATTAGGTGCTAACTTTACTAGGTGCCTCATCGAGTGTTAAAAGTACCGCTTATTGAAACCAGGCGGTGTCACAGAACCAGCAGAAGAGCTGCACAGGAGAGCGAGAAGAGGAGTCAGGGAGAGAGTGTTTAAAACCAGGCAGACGTTACTAGGGCTGTGTGAAGAGGAGGTAATAACTAGATACAGATTGAGCACAGATCATACTAGCCTTATATTCACAATATCACAAATTTCACAGAAATCGTGTATTTGACTGCCTACCATGAAAAATATGCATTTTATTTTCCTTGCAGTATTTTACATTACTCTTCACCTCCCCTGTTCATTTCATATTTTTATCAAGTAGAAGCAGCGACACAGCAGCTGTACACGGTCCGGCGTCAATGCCGTGCATTTGGTTACTACGGCAACGGGGTCAAACAAACACAGGCTTCATGATTGGTGAATCCCTCATACTGTACAATGACGCATCATGAAGGATCCCAGGGTATCATCTTCAACAACATTACTGGGGAGTTGGTTCCAGACGTCCAATATTCTCTGTGTAAAAAGGTGCTTCCTATTTTCTGTTTTGATTACCCTTTTATCTAATCTCCATTTGTGACCCCTGGTCCTTGTTTCTTTTTTCAGGTCGAAAAAGTCACCTGGGTCAACATTGTCAATACCTTTTAGAATTTTGATTGCTTGAATCAGATCGCCACGTAGTCTTCTTTGTTCAAGACTGAATAGATTACATTTTTTTAGCCTGTTTGCATATGACATGCCTTTTAAACCAGGAATAATTCTGGTCGCTCTTCTTTGCACACTTTCTGAAGCAGCAATATCCCTTTTGTAACAAAGTGACCAGAACTGAACACAATGTTCTAGATGAGGTCTTACTAATGCATTGTAAAGTTTTAACATTACTTCCCTTGATTTAAATTCAACACTTTTTACTATATATCCGAGCATTTTGTTGGCCTTTTTTATAGCTTCCCCACACTGTCTAGAAAGAAGACATTTCCGAGTCAACATAAACTCCTAGATCTTTTTCATAGATTCCTTCTTCAATTTCAGTGTCTCCCATATGGTATTTATAATGGACATTTTTATTGCCTGTGTGCAGTACCTTACACTTTTTATATTAAATGTCATTTGCCATGTGTCTGCCCAGTTCTAAATGCTGTCTAGATCATTTTGAATGGCCTTTGCTGCTGCAACAGTGTTTGCCACTCCTCCTATTTTTGTGTTGTCTGCAAATTTAACAAGTTTGCTTACTATACCAGACTCTAAATCATTAATGTAGATTAGGAATAGCAGAGAACCTAATACTGATCCCTGTGGTACTCCACTGGTTACCTCACTCCATTTTGAGGTTTCTCCTGTAATCAGTACTTTCTGTTTTCTACATGTTAACCACTCCATAATCAATGTGCATGCATATTCTTTAATCCCTACTGCGTTCAGTTTGAGAACACCGTGTAACAAATTTTTTTTTTTTTTTTTGGTTCCTGGGTAGTAAGTGTTATTTCCTAATTGCTTATGCCTCAAAAGTATAGAAAATGGCTATTATTCCCCACAAACTTTGCTTTTGTGACCAGGACAGTGATATTTTGAAATTTGCCTATTTTCCAGAACATTCCAGATAGATTCAGTGCTGAGTAAACTTGGAGTAACTTCTAGAACTTTCTAGAACTTTCCAGTAATATAAATAGTAGTATAAATACAGGGGCCTTAAGCCCACCAGTTCAGTTTAGTTCCTGCTGCCTAAGTGGATACATATCTGCATTTTTCTGAGATGGCATCAAGAGGCTGCAAGCATCCGGCAGACGCATTTTGCTATGTCTGCGGCCAATTTATCAAGACAAGAGCGAAAAAGTACTCCGTGGAAGCATCTGCTAAGATGTGTGAGGCCTACAAGGCATATTTCGGCATGCCTGTCGGGGATCAAGACAAACCCTGGGCACCTCATTTCACCTGCGAGCACTGCAAAAAAACTCTGGAAGGTAAGATGGACAATTGTTGCTCGGAATTTTATGTTATAAAATTTGTTAAAATTTTTAAAATTGTAAAATTTTTTAATTTTAAAATGTTTTACAATTTTCAATGTTATTGAAAAAAGATATCATATATGAAAAATGTTGCGAGAATCTCTTACACATTAGTCATGGGTGAAATAAATGTATTTTTGTAGGATGGTACAGAGGGGAAAAGAGAGCCATGAAGTTCGCTATCCCAAGAATTTGGCGGGAACCCACTGACCACTCAAGCAACTGCTACTTCTGCATGGTGGACCCTTCCAAGCGGACCGAGTTCTCTGTGGGGAGGAACAACGTCAAGTGGGAGCCACTGGTGGACCCCCGGAAGGTGCTGATGCCACCACTGCACATCAAATTGGGCCTTATGAAACAATTTGTCAGAGCTCTAGATAAGGAGTCGGCAGCCTTCAAGTACTTTCATGACTTCTTCCCTAAGCTGTCTGAGGCAAAGGTCAAAGCCGGTGTCTTCGTCGGACCACAGATAAAGAAGATCCTGGAGTGCAATGAATTCCCCAAGAAGCTCACTAGTAAGGAGAAAGCGGCTTGGAACAGCTTTGTCGCAGTGGTTCGGGGCTTCCTGGGCAATCACAAGGCCGAAAACTATGTGGAGCTGGTTGAGACTCTGGTGAAGAACTACGGCACAATGGGCTGTAGGATGTCCCTCAAAGTCCATATCCTTGATGCTCATCTTGATAAATTCAAGGAGAACATGGGAGCGTACTCGGAGGAGCAAGGCGAGCGCTTCCACCAGGATATACTGGACTTTGAACGCCGCTACCAAGGACAGTATAACGAGAACATGATGGGAGACTACATTTGGGGGCTGATTCGTGAAAGTGATTTACAGTATAATCGTAAATCTCGAAAAACTACTCACTTCTAAATCTTTTGTAGTCATTTTTGTATTACTTTAGTATAAATACATGTTAATTTGGATTCATATGTTGTTTTATTCTGACTTTATGTGAACGAAAAGACACAAATTCGCCCGTTTTCTCACTGGAAATAGGTAAATTTCAAAATATCACTGTCCTGGTCACAAAAGCAAAGTTTGTGGGGAATAATAGCCATTTTCTATACTTTTGAGGCATAAGCAATTAGGAAATAACACTTACTACCCAGGAACAAAAATTGTGTTACATAGTGGAATTAATCTTTTATGCTGGACTTTGTCAAAAGCTTTCTGAATGCGATGAGGCCACTGATGATCAAGGCAACTGTGTTTTGTACATTATTTTCATCCCACAGAGCTTTACAACTGCTAATTCAGGGGAACTTACTGCTTACTTAGTAGATACACTGCTTCTTGACTCTAACCACACAACAGTAGTAGGTCAGGCTATCATTAAAGTGCTTGTGAAGAATGGCATTGATTTCAACTGTGTCTGCCTTTGTAATAAAAGACAATGTAACAGAGGGAGAAACACTAGCTGTTTATGCTTAGTAGTATAAGATGTTTTTTTAATTAAATTACTTTTTTGATAGGCTCCAGTGGCATATATGATGTTATTATTATTATTATTATTATTATTATTTATTTCTTAGCAGACGCCCTTATCCAGGGCGACTTACAATTGTTACAAGATATCACATTATACATTATTTCACATTATACAGATATCACATTATTTTTACATACAATTACCCATTTACACAGTTGGGTTTTTACTGGAGCAATCTAGGTAAAGTACCTTGCTCAAGGGTACAACAGCAGTGTCCCCCACTGGGGATTGAACCCACAACCCTCCGGTCAAGAGTCCAAAGCCCTAACCACTACTCCACACTGCTGCCATGTTATATAATTTACTAATAATTTGACAGTATCTGTGGTTTAAAACTTCATAAAAATAATTTCTACATACTACTAGAAGTGTACAGTGTGTATAAAGAAAAACACAAAAGCTTTGGTTTTGTCATTTCAGGTTTGCAGTTAACATTTCTCTCGTGTTTAATATTTTTGGATTAAAGGCAGCAAAATAGGCTATGGGAATTAGACGGCCATTGTAATTAATGTGTCAACATAAGTTTTAAAAGTTTATAAAACTCGCAAGTGTTGCTGAATTTGTCATTCAAGGTTGTTTTTAAAAAATCTGTTTTGTCTGCTTGTTACTTTTTTTGCAGCCAACACAGACCATTTTAAACGACTCTTGTTTCCAGCAGAAGTTTGTTACATTTTTAAAGATTGTTTCAATAGCGACTCGAGTTCCAATGTTACATGTGCTCATACATCCTCACAGTACGGGATATATGAAGATTGCAAGGCGGGTGTAGATGCAACAATTCCGGCTGTGTTAATATATTTATGTAGTTACCATGTACGTGTGATATTTAAGTAGGCTATGCTTAAAATAGCTTTAAAATATACAAAAGAAAATTATGGAAACCGTAAAGGTCCAATTGATTAATGTACAGAGTGAGAGTTGAGGTCCAATCATAAATACAAGCAATCAAACAGCATCACTTTTTTAACATTAAAAAAATTAATATTTCGCCAAACACTGTAAATAGTGAAGTTTTAATTAACAGAGCAAGTGCTTCACTAACTTTTGATTAATATTACAAAATAAATCACAGGGAGATCAAGTTGGACAAACACATATTTATTTGATTTGCAGAGTTAAACATAAATGTTCCATTAACAATTACTGTAAAACTTTAAATAAACGCCCCAGCGTTTATTTACAATATTTGCCAGTAGCCCTGGTGCCTATAGGAGACCGGCGACTATTTGAGACTATTGAAACAAACAAACAAACATGGTTTTAAAATGAATAAAAGCAATAAGTATCATCTTAACACATATATAAACGAGGACTAAAGCAAAATACTTTAAAATCTCTGTGAGGTTAAAGTAATCGGTTTATTTGTAATACCATGACTGGATCAAAAAACTGTAGGTCAGTCCTGCTGAAGTGGACCAAGGTGGGTTGCTGAAATCCTTTCCTCATTGACTTATGTCATTTCAAGGGCTTTGCAACCAAAAAGTTATCCTTGTTGGTTGCAAAGCCCTTGAAATAAGTTTTAAAATAATGTCCCTGTAAAGGGAGCATGTGTGAGTCCGGCTCTGCTAACATCTCATAAACCATTTAGGCTGGCAACTTTATATTTTCAGTGTTATGGAAACTCTCTATGTTGCCATGCTTCACTTTGACTTTGGGTTGCAATGGTTTTCAGAAATAAACAATAGACTAGCACTGCCAACTACAGCATGTTGCTCATGCTAGCAAGATTTGCCAGCTTCTGTTTAATTGCTTAGGTGTACAAATTAGATGGTAGCAGATCTTGTGTGAAAGGGGTGTGACTTTGGGTGAACTATGGCTCTGGTAAAATTAGCAAATATTATGCTTTCCCTTGAAATTGCAAAATTAAATCCTTGGCTTGAACTGGGTGATATCCAATTACTCTTTTGCAGCCTTCATCATTTTTGTTCGATTCCTCTAGTGGTCTTTGAATAGCCACCATCCGCCATATTTGATTTTGCGCTATGCAACCATTCTTAGCTGTGTTATTACTGTATGGCATTCCATAACTGTGATATCCAAGTGTTTTTATCATAGATGTCACTCCACAGCCAAGCATTTTATGACAGTTTTTATCACACTCTTTAAAGTACTATAAAAATTGATTTGAGGCAGTTGAGTCCCCCCACTGCACAAATAGCAAAAAATCAAATTTCAAGGGGGTTTAATGATCAGTGGTGGGACATGAAACCAAATGTTTTTCACATAATTTGGAAGACTGGCACCTAAGGGTCTTACAGCAATACTTACATTTTAGGACCCACATCCCCTACAGGATAAAAGGTTAGGCTGAGGTTCAAATAAAACTTGTCAGTTACCCCTCGTCTGGCAATTTTCCAGAAGTAGGGTGCTCCTAGTATTTTTTATTTTTTTTTATAAATTTAGTCATTGCCAATTATTTTTTATTATTTTCTCCCAATTTGGAAATGGCTAATTATTTTATTAAGCTCAGCTCACCGCTACCACCCCTGCGCTGACTCGGGAGGGCGAAGACGAACACACACTGTCCTCCGAAGCGTGTGCCGTCAGCTGACCTCTTTTTTTTCACACTGCGGACTCACCATGCAGCCACCCAAGAACTACAGCGTCGGAGGACAACACAGCTCTCGGGCAGCTTACAGGCAAGCCCGCAGGTGACCGGCCAGACTACAGGGGTCGCTGGTGCGCAGTGAGCCGAGGACACCCTGGCCGACCTAACCCTCCCTCCCCCCCAGGCGACGCTCGGCCAATTGGGCTTCGAGTATTTTTTTCTGAAAAACCCTATTCATTACAATTGGGCTCCTAGTATTTTTTTCTGAAAAACCCTATTCATTACAAGTAGAACGAGGTGCTTCACATGATGGTAGCATCTAAATTGTGCCCAGGGTGATTTTTCTGGTCAAGGTCCCTGTAACAGGGCGAGGAGCCCTGTACAGTGTTGATTTGTTTATTTTATTTTAGAACGGGATTTCCCCCTCCGGCCCCGTGTTATTTTGTATTTTATTATTATCGTTATGATTTATTTATTGCGTTATAGGACGGCGAGGCACCGTGTGTTATTATTTCTGTATTGTTTTATTTGTATTTATGTATTGTTGGCGTAGCCGTGTTTTTGTTTTATATTTTGTTTAGCGTGGATGGGTAGTCCCATCCACAGTTTAAAAAAAACTCGTGCAGAAGGTGAACCTTCTCCCGAATTAATTACAGGATTAATTTTGTTGCTAATTGGGAGATGGTTCACCTTAATAAAAGCCTGCAGCTCTCGGGACTCGGGGTGGGTGTTTAGGAGTGAGAGCGGCGAGAGGAAACGAAAGCAAAACGAAATTAAAAGATCATATTATTTTTGTGTTCGAGATTTTGTTTTGTTTATCTGTTTTATTTTGTGCTCTGTGAGCAAAGTGTCTTTTTTTGTTTAAATATTTTATTTATTTTTGTTTAATAAAAACGGCGCTGAAAGCGCGTTTTGAACTGCAAATACCTGTGTGTTTTTAGTTCCTGCACTCTGGCCTGACGTCACCACTCGTCATTCCTGTCACAGTCCCTTTCTCACTTTAGGTTGACCTTTGCAAGGTCACAGGTTGAAGGGGACATTTTTAAAAATATAATGGAAGTCATTTCTAAACTTAGCGTGTCAGAAAACCCCAAGGTGAATTTTTCTAGGAAAATCCGAGACGGACGGGCAACGAAATGTCACTTTTTATGATGAACTGCTGTCTAGGCAGCACTGCAGATTAGCTAAGCAGCATCCCAAATACAGTCAGAACTCGGATATACGACACTCAGATACACATCAGTCGCATTTACCGCCCTTGTATTAAGAATAAAATCAATCCCCATTATATATGTAAAAAAATAATGCACTTACCCGTCACATGTGATTTCCGACTCACCAGTTTTCTGATACAAAGCCCATCTCTTCAATATAATGTACGTGTTTATCCGTCATGCAGTTACACAGCGCTTTCACCAGTTTCTATTATTTATTAGTTAACAATTCTTTGTTAATTACAGAGAGGGTCAACATATGGGGGTATATGAAGATTACTGTCTGTATTATACACTGTTCTACAGTAAGCGTCTGCAATATTCATGAAACTTGCTAAGGAGCTTCTTTAGTGCAAATTTCTGTGTGTCATAATCATAATATGGGGGTATTTAGTGGTTCTCTGTCGGTATGCTACATTTACATTAATCTACATTTTGTCTGTAATACTGTGGAATGCCCCCAATACAAACTTTATTGAATCTGACCTATTGACAACAAATACAGTTAAATACAATCTGCTCATGCATCTTGATTGATATTCTTCCAAGACAATCTGTGATAATTGGAATATACGTGCTGTATGTTTTCCAAATTAAAGTATAACATCAAAGTTAAGAACCGTCAGATATTCAACACAAGAAAAAGTGACAAGGCTATAATTTTATATTAATTTTATATTAAGACAGTGGCTGACAAAACCCTCTTAACAAAATCCTTTATGTCATCTACATTGACTGCTTATTTGGGGGCTTCTATGAAAAATGTGATGTTCACATGGCAGAACATGATTAAACAGTTACATGATCACTCATCCTTAAATCAGTTCTGAAAAGGTCTACACATTTGGTTAATTTTTTTGTTGTTGTCAGAATCTTGTTGAGCCTCCACTGTTGTTGGGTATATAGTTGTAAGTAATGCATAAACTGCAGTATGCCTTGCATTCAAGCAGAATACTGTTACAGAATGTGATTTAAAAGCAATACAAATATAGCTTGTGAATGCCACCTACTGACAGTTTCGTGCACTGCACTCTATTGTAATTAGTTTTTATTTTCTTTTTATTTTTACTAAGTTGTACGTGTAATCAGTACATAATGTACATAAATGTTACAACAATGATTCCTTTCACCACCTGCTTGCAATGCTTATAATGGGGCTTCACTTGATTGGTAAATAGTAGATTATTCCACGAGGAATAAAACAATGTTAACAATGTTCTAAAACATGCTGGATATAGCTCAACAAATAATGTATATTCAGGGACTGAAAACAGGGTTAGATATTTCCACTAAGGTATTTCCAAAAGGGTCTCATCAGAGATCTCACAGCAAAGTAGCGTTTATGTATGAACATAATCTGTAACATGTTGCTCAGTGATTTGTAGTTGCAATCTGTTGTCACAGCATTGCTATTTATACCAGCAATATTGATCTTCATCTATGCGTTATTGTGTGCTGATTTTTTTTTTTTTTTTGGTTTTGAGAATTACCATAATTGTGAAATAGCAGGTTCCACAGAATATGCTCATTTGGTGAAAATTAGTAAACAATGCTATAATTTCCTTACAGTACAATGTTTACAGTACTGGTGTTAAATGCAGTAGACTGGAGTTCTGTGCTAGCATGTACCTGTAGAATGCAGTAAACCACCAATGTTTTTTTTATATATATACTGTTTAAAAAGAGCAATGCTCACATTTGTGTAGGTTGAAGTAAATAACTGAAGTGCTTATGGCTAGCTGTAGGTCATAGTTGTCATTGTGATTCCTTGATTTACTGTAAAAGCTTTTATAAGTCAATGTATTTCATATTACAGTAGAAGAGGTATGCAGTAAATGTAGTTGTTCCGTGCACTGGGATTCGTTAATGGTGACCTTATTCATTTTGTTTTTATCTGTTTCAGATAGACTGTTACCTGCTGCAACACTAACTTAATGCTCTGATGGCCGGACGCTCAACTCTAGTTTCTAGGTTGCCCATATTCAGACGGAGCACGGGCAAAAAGCAAGACTCCTTGCCGTCCTCTCCCTCCTCTGGCAATGTCAATGGCGTTCACACCCCCTCCCCGTCCAGCACCAACTCCAGCTCCAGCAGCACGGGCAAGCGCAGGAATATCTTTCGCACCTCTTCCATTGGCTTCCACAGCAAGAAGCACAGCGATCACAAACTGGACACTGTTGAACCTGTGGATCTCAGCCAACACAATGGCAGCCAAGCTGCAGACTCCAGCTTCCAGAAGGTGGACCTAGAGGAGAGTATCAAATCCAAGTCTAGGCATTCGTTCGGCTTTGGAGGCCACCGGGGCAAAAAGATCACCAGGTCTCAGACAGAAGACTTTGAGAAGGGGAAGGAGCAATCGACTAACCGAAACATGTTTACAAACTGCATCAGTTCGGGGACCAACGAAGGGGATGACTCTGGCTTTTTAGATGATTACAGCAAGCGTTCCTCCAAACAGTCTAGTAAAAAGCTGCTGCCTAAGTCATTTTCTTCACATTACAAACTTTCCAAGCAGAGCCAGTCCACATGTGTTATGGAACAGCCCAGAGACATAGCTAAAAGTGCAGGAATGGAGCCTACCAATTTAGGGACCCCTGGGTCTTGTCCCGGTGAGATTGCTGAATGTTCATTGCAGTCCCCCATGCTTTCAACTGACCACACAACGGCTCATACTCCCTCTGAATTCATCCCTATAACTGAAGACTCAGTCTCGGAGGCGGATGTGTTGCCCAATTGTAGTCCTGCAGTGAGCCACGTTGATAACTTTGGCCATGACGTTACTACCTCACAGGTTTTCCTTAACCCAGTTACATCAATAGGAGGATCAAACTCTTTGCTGTGCAAAGAAAGTAGTCATCAGGCAGAAACTAGCGCTGTGAATACAGAGAGTGCAGTAACTGTTCTGAGAATAGATTCCACTATACTTGATATAGATGAGGAATCCTTAGATACAGACGATGGAAAAGAGATCAGTGGACAAGAAGAGAAAATCCAAGTACATGCACAGGTCCTAGAGATTACCAACCCTGAAAGCGATAACCCACAGAAGATTCCTACTGACCAAACTGAAGTGAGAGTGGGTAACAAAACTAGTGATGCAATAGTGATTCAGGAAGCCTCACAAGTCATTGTCAGCCTAAAACCCGACCTCAAAATGTGCCATCCAAAGAATACACATGCAGGTAATTTTTTAAAGAACTAATTCAATGTTTGCACTTTTTAAATCATTATAACATAGCTATACACTGTTGGACACCCTGAGTCCCTTTTCAGTTGGCATTATTTTATTTAACTCTTTGTTTCTTTTTTTTTTTTTACACCGGTTTTCTCCCCAATTTGGAATGTCCAATTATTATTTTTATCCCGGTTCACCGCTGCAACTCCCGCGCTGACTCGGGAAATGGCAGCAGACACACGTGTCCTCTGAAACGTGTCCCGCCAAGCCGTCTTTTTTCATGCTGCAGGTCTCAAAGTCACCAGACCCATAGTCCCGGAGGACAACACAGATCTGAGTGGCTTCTACAGCCCTCCCCATCTGGGCGGCGCTCGACCAATTGTGCGAGCGCCGCCCAGATGGGGATGGCGGCGATGGCATAACCTGGACTTGAATCAGCGATCTCCAGGATATAGGGCGCATCCTGCACTCCACACGGAGCACCTTTACTGGATGCGCCACTCAGGAGCCCTGACTTTTTGTTTCTTGATGTTCTACCATGAGGCCTAGAGACCCAAGACATACTTAAAATGCTTTTTGAAGACAAAGTTAGATCTGAACAATAGTATAAAAGCCAAAAAGTTTGCTTTTTTTTATAACAGTTTGTGCTTATTATTAAGTGTCTATTGTGCTTATTCAGTACTTATTGAGACAGGTACTGTATGTGTACACAACTCAAATAAAATTTTTTTAAAAAAAAGCAAAAACCATCAGAAACATTGATTTTTCACAGCACAGTGACACCTAGTGGTTCTGAAATATAAAACGACATGCAACATACTGTACAGTTACTGCAGCAATAAATATACATTTAAAATGTAATTTAAAAATAAAAACAAAACTGTTTATGTTGTATATGTATAAAGACGGTAAAGCAGTCAAGCATGGTAAATCAAAAAACTAAAGCCACATTCTCGACCAGCAAAAACAATAAAAAAAAACTAAGCACAGTAAATGCATAATATGAAGCATGGGAGAAGGATGATGAACTGCAAAATGACCATGCAAATTTGTGATCAAGTTTTATAAAGGGAACATTATTTGCTTCTTAGTAAAACAAAACACCAACCTGAAATGTCTGTTGTGCAATACCAACTAATTGAGGCATAAAATGGCTGACAAAAAAAAAGACTGACAGACTTATTAGAACATCGCTTTATAAAGTAAATCATCTACCTACATTTCTATCGATAAGTGACCAATCTGACAGGTAATTTATAAATAAACCGGCAAGCACAATAATGTGTCCTAAATATATACTTTGAAAAAATTAAATATTCAAGCAGAAGGTATATAGAACAAAACAGAAGGAATGCCTTGGACAGTAAACTACTGATAGTGCTAGTTGGTCAGTGGTTGAATCAATTATCTGTTTTATATTAATAATCCTTAAATTCATGATGCGTTAAATTCACTAAAATAGCTTTATAGTTCAGTACAGGAAAGCTGTATTAGGGTTTGGTGATTTCATATTATATTTCTACTCTCCCACAGTTGCTCTTGCTAGCAGTCTGAGTCCATACCGGGATGTCATTCGCATGGAGAGACGCTTGAGGTCCTCTTCAGAGGGCACTGCTGGAAGCGCCAGGTTAAACTTGAATTTAAGAGATGTGCATACTGGAGAGATCAGTAGCCTTCAGAAACAGAAAGCAAATTCTTCATCTTCCAAATTGGATAGCCTGGTAGGTGATGCTACATTTTGAGTTTGTTTAGATTTTTCTTCTGTCAAAAACAAAAAAGTCCAATGTAACTGCTAAACATTTTCTCTGGCAAATTTAATAGGTACTCTTTAACTTGAGAAAGAGGCTATGATTACCTTTTGTCAGATCTTTTTATAGTGTGTCAAAAATCCACAATGAATTGATCTACAACGTAATGGGTTTGTTTTCTTAATAATAATAGATTTGAAGAGTTGATACTGTTTTTTTTCCAAATAACTGTGATACACAACCACTAGCTTTCAAGATATAACACATCTCTTCAAGTATGGCACTATATAATCTATAATTAATTTGAAGAAATATGTGTTGTTTATATTTGCATATTTCAGATATTGTTTTTATCTGTAAATCATAGTTAATCAAATAAACAGTATAATAGTTATTATGGATTATTACCTGGATTAACAGAGCATTAAAAAAAATAAAATAATAATACTAAAAGTAGTTTTACTACTTTTTATAATGAGCTGCCAAAAGATGTTGTACACTACATACATTCCTGACTTTAAATACATCCCAGAACCCATGTTTAATCTCATGTCATTTACTCTGGGTTACATATATACAGTACCTTTTATCCAATTTTAGATTTATGTCAGACTCATAAAACTGTGACCCCCTCGATGACTTTATACCTTATTTAAACTGGAACACTGCCATTTATCTTGACCTTTGGGAAAGTTTCACAATCATGTAAACACTGTGAAATAATCCAAGTGAGCATCTTTAACCACTGCTCAAAACGGATGACAATTATTTGAATAAGGAGTCCCCTTTCAAGTCGAAGACGACCATCAACCAATACTTTTGGGATATGCCTGCCTTAGGTAGGTATTCGCTGAGCAATTTATGTCAGAGCTGCCAATAGGCCCCTCCGTGGAGTGATGGCCTCTCACCTACGGTAAGGTACGCTTCTGTGTCACTAAACAGAGTATTTTTTTGAAAGAACTCCTCTGAGTTGACTGCAGTTCCCTTGCATTCATGCTGAGAGCTGGCTTGCCGCTCTTGTGGAATCAGGGGCTCCATTTTGAGTGCCTTTTTCCTTCTTCTTATGGCCTGCTTCATTTGTGTCGCAGGCCGTCTATTAGGTATGTGCGTGTGTTGTCTTTCAACCTACACCTTCAGGGAGAACACCGTTCCTCTGCCGGGGCTCGGCTTGCTGCCCACGCCGTTGAGCAACAACAGCGAGTCAGCCATGTGCCCTCCACATCAGTGCTCGATGCACGCTGCACAGGACTCGGTGCCCTCGGTGCCTTGATGCTCTCTGCCTGTAGGCGGTGTTCCACTCCGCTGTAGGCTACGTGTTGCCCCAGTTGTGTGACTGCATGCAGTCCAGGCTAGACACCCTTGTCCAGATGCTGTGAATGAGCCTGTGTGAAACAACTCTCTCTCTCTTTCTCTCTCTCTCTCTCTCTCTCTCTCTCTCTCTCTCTCTCTCTCTCTCACTCTCTCTCGTTTTCAGGAGTGGCTTGCCACTTCCCTGGAATCAGAAACTCCGCTTCTGTGAATTCAGCTATAAACACTGCACAACTGCGCTGTGTTTACTCTTTTTCTTTTCAACAGCCTACACTGCTTTGCGATTGTAGTCTGCTTTTCTAACCTTACAGCGCTGACTGTTTTGTGTTTTTTCCTCTGCCATTGCAGCTAAACAAAAAAAAGAATGATCCTCCAGTGCAACAGCCCCGCTGTTGAGTTGACTCCGCTGGATTGTCTCGACCCGCCCTCTCGTGCGCTTAAAAATTCAGTTCATCCACGTTGCCGTGATGACTGTTCTTTTTACCCTCACAGCTTTGCTGTTGTGTGTGTGTGTTTTTTTTCTTTACCGCCTTGCAGTTTTAAAAAAAAGAGAAAATAAGCGTGATTCCTCCACCGGGACCCAGCTCTGCTGCACCCCGCTATTGAGTTGAATCCACTGGCTTGTTTCAGCCCGCCTACTCGGCGCGCTTGGTAATAACAATAATAATTTTACAACTCACCTGCCTGGCGTGGTGACTGTTCTCCCATAACTCAATTGCTGTGTGTGTGAGCCTCTATTTTCTTTTCCTATTACTGCCTTTGCAGTTTAAAAAAAAAAAAAAGCAGTACACTTTTCTAACACTGCAGCTCCTTGAGCCTGTGCTCTCCTGATTGCCTACCTCAGACACTCGAGCCTGTGTATCCACCCTGGTGTATGCTATGCGCTACCCTGGCTTGTGTTGACTACAAGCGGTTAAGGCTAGGTGCCTCTCAGTGCCTCACAGCCTTGGTGCTTCTGTGCTTCGGCGGCCTCGGTGCTTAGATGCTCCCTTTCTCGGTGCTTCAGCGCCACAGCATGTCAATAACACCTGCACTCAGTGCCCCGATTCTTCGGTGCACCAGTACTGTATTCTGCCTCACTCAGTGTCCTCGGTGCTTCTGCACCCTTGGTGCCTGAGTGCTTCAATACACAGGTATACACCCTCTGGTATTTAAACAACGCCCTTGGGGCCATACAGACATCAAGTATGGCTAAATTCCACGCTTGCATGTACTTGCACGGTGACTCAAACGGTTCTGATCCCCACTGCCCCACGTGATGACCTGAGGCACCACCTTCAGGTTTCCGCGGCAGCTAACAACCGGGCCTACCCGCAGCGACGGGAGGGAGCCAGACGTGGGATTCCAACACAGCAGCGATCTCAGAGGTAGTCCCAACACTGCCCCAGGCAGCCCCCAACAGTTATGCACACCGTCACATTCTACAGTCTGTCCGGCCGGGCGACTGGATTACAACAGTGGACCGAAAGGACACGTATTTCCACGTCCCTATTAATCCAGCACACAGGATGTATCTCCGCTTCACCTTTCAGGGGAGTGTCTTTGAGTTTTCCGTGCTGCCATTCGGCTTCTCCTTAGCCCCCCACACGTTTTCAAAGTGCATGGTTGCCATCATAGCTCCCTTGCGGCTGCAAGGGATCAGGGTGATGAACTACCTGAACGACTGGTTGATCTGTCCCAGTCACAGGAAGGAGCAGTGGCTCATACAGTGATTGTGACGCAGCATCTGTTGAGGCTGGCTCTCACCCTCAACGATGCCAGAGCCAATTAATACCGGTGTAAAGTACGGTCTACTTGGGTCTCCGGCTGGATTCCCTTACGATGCGAGCCTACCTGTCGGACGACAAAGTAGCTGCCATTCGCAACTGTCTGGCCCTATTCAACAAGGGTTCACAGTACAATTGGTGTTGTGTTAAAAACTATTGGGTCAAACCCAACTGGGATTACTCCACATGCGCCCAATCCAAGCGTGGCTCAGTGCCTTTCGGCTACACCCCAAGTGCGACAGACACCGTCGGCTGTCCGTGTCTCACCTATGCTGGGAAGCCCAAGTTGCAGTATCTGTCTATGAAGACAGCCTTCCTATCTTGGCTATCACCTCTGCAAAGCGGGTCAGTGATCTACATGCGCTGTCGGTGCACAGCTCCTGCATGCGTGTTTGGGATGATGGCAGCAGGGTGTCACTATGTACAAACCCTGCTTTCCTCCCTAAGGTGATCATAGCCTTCCACATGAACCAGTCCGTTTTCTTCGGAGGAGGATAGGAGATTGAACTTCCTCTGTCCGGTGCAAGCATTAAGGTGTTATATGGATAGGACAAGAGCTCTGCTTCATACTGACCAGCTCTTTGTCTGTCAAGGTATATAGACCCTAGGACAACCCCGCTCGAAGCAGTGACTGTCGCACTGGATTGTGGACACAGTCTTGATTGAGTATGACAATGCTGGCTTGCCCCCACCTGGGCGGGTAGCCACGCACTCTACCAGAGGGTTGACAACATCTTGGGCCCTCTTCATAGGGGCCTCGCTGTCCGATATTTGTACTGTGGATAGCTGGGCTACACTGCATATTTTCTCCAGGTTCTATCGCCTTAAACCTGTTTTACTGTGAAAAAAATACTTTTAAACAGCGCGTCTAAAATAAACTGTGCGTGTGAAAATAAATTGGACCTGACGCGCCTGAGATGCGCTGAATAAATGGACCACTAAGGGTTAATGTGATAGATCCTTTCCTGCCTTCATTAGTTGCAAGCTCGCACTGCTAACCCTTGGGTTATGCGGTTCTGATGCATTCCTCATCTGCTGCCATTCCTTCTCCCTCGCGACTGCTCTGGTATACTTTTCCATAAGTATGTTTTGGTGGTCATCTTCGAATTGAAAGGGAACGTTAGGTTTGTTACCGTAACCCTGGTTCCCTGAAAGAGAAGATGTTCACCAACCAGCGAGGTTGCATCGGTCGCCCTCACGGGTTTGATGCAAAAAGAGAACATGGCTTCCGTGGGTTGATTGTTTAATCCCTCCGTAGGCGGAACCAAGGACGTCACCCCAGGAAGGGGCCTATCGGCAGCTCTGATATAAAGAACTCAGTGAATACCTACCTAAAGCAGGCATATCCCATAAGTATGTTTGGTGGTCGTCTTCTATTTCAGGGAACCAGGGTTACGGTAAGTAACCTAATGTTTTGGGTATTTTATACTGAAAAGGAAATCTGTCAGGACTCTGTTAAACAAGTGAAATGCAATTAGGATCAGTGATGGGCAATTAACATAATTTGTCACGTCTGTTTGAAATAAAAATTAAGTGAAACAGAATCAGGCTCAGTCAAGATATGAAGGTAAAAGCAGGTGACATTGTTTTGTAATTAACAGCTTTTTCTAAGTTTAATTAGGAAACAGAATCGGCTTAAAGGGAGTTTAAAGGGATGTCATGTGATCAAAAATAAAACCTGAAAACTACAAGCTGTATGTATACAGGTATTGACAATGTCGACCCAGGGGACTTTTTCGACCTGAAAAAAGAAACAAGGACCAGGGGTCACAAATGGAGATTAGATAAAGGGGCATTCAGAACAGAAAATAGGAGACAAAGAGAATTCTGGGATAAATAAGCTACTAACAACCAAACGAGCAAGATGGGCCGAATGCCCTCCTTTCGTTTGTAAACTTTCTTATGTTCTTATGTTCTTATATGACACCAAGATTACTGTCAACTACAGCACTGTTCATCCACAAGTTACGTTTTGCAAAGACAGTGGCAGCTGTAACATGCCAGATCCCAGTATTTCATGTCTCTGTTTTCCAATGGTCGGTGTAGTTCCTCAAGCAACTGCAGGATCACACAATCAGTAAAGGGTGGAGTTTACATATATGTGTGTTACATACCAAATGTGTTCTCTTTTGTTTTTTTGTGTAAGTTTTATATATTACCACTAGATGTCAGCAGAGGACTAGAAATAAGATGATGTTTTGTTTATAGCACTTCTGTCATACACTTATATTGGGCCTTAATCACACTTTTTTAAAGACTGTTTTTTTAACACTGTTTTTATGAGTAAAACGCTTCTTATCTATGATAAAGAAGATAAAGAGAGGTAAGACTGATACAGAAACCAACCATAGTCCATAATACATAATTGAATAAAGCTTTTGCATGTAATGGTAAACAAGATAATCTGTTTTGTATTAAATCCAGCTGTTTTATTGCTATAAATGAGACTTTTGAAGATTTTAAATACAAAGGTGCCTATTCTATTGAGCTAAATATTGCATCTAGTAAATACCACCATCCTTTATATTACTAAAAAGGGTACTCTCTGATATCATCAGACAGAAATACACTAAAGAGACTTGCATGCACTGTTAGATGTTTGACTTTCGTTGGGTCTTGGTTCTCAGTCGTGTGGTTTAGGTATGTTGCTGTTTAGTTCAATTAAATATTCTGTTTCAACTCTCTCTCTCTCTCTCTCTCTCTATATATATATATGTATATATATATACTGTATATATATATATATATATATATATATATATATATATATATATATATACAGTATATACACACAGTATATACACAGCTGTGCAAAAGTCTTAGACATGTTTCATTTTTCTACTCTGATGCATTATGAGCATCAATAATTTACTCAAAGCCTTCACTATGTTTTCTACTATTAATACAACCTTGACTTGCATAAAGAAGGAAAAACATTGAGTGAAATAGCTCGCATCACTCGATTTTTCTTGTTCCCCTTTCTTAACAGGGGTATTCTTACTGCAACACATCCTTTAAGTCATGATTTCAAGAGTGGCCTTCATACTGTTGATTTGATGGACAACAACACCTGTGCCTTCTGCCAGTTTTGTTGTCAATTCAACACTTGTCTTCTTTCTATTCCTTAAGGTTATTATCTTCAAGTATTGCTCATCCTTGTTAAACAGCTTTTTGAGTCTTCCCATCCTGGGTTTGTCAATTACAGATGATGTTTCTCTGTACTTGTTGATTATGCTTCAGATACCACACCTTGAAAATCAAGTGATGTGAGCTATTTCACTCAATGTGTTTCCTTCTTTATGCAAGTCAAGGTTGTTACAATAGTAGAATAAATGCAACATGTCTAAGACTTGTTAGGAGTATAAAATTAACAGGATGGAAATAGGGGATTAGGACTTTGAAAAGGATCTCAGGGTTATAGTGGAGCCATCATTAAAAGTACCTCACCAATGTGGTGAGGCAATTAAAAAGGCAAATAGAATCTTAGGCTATATTGCAAAAAGCGTGGAATACAAGTATAGAGAGGTTCTGCTAAGATTATACAATGCCCTAGTTAGACTCCACCTGGAATACCGTGTGCAGTTCTGGTTACCTCACTACAAAAAATACATCATTAAAGACATGAGCTATGAGGACAGGATAAAATAATGAAATCTCTTCAGCCTAGAAAAAAGAAGGGAAAGAGGGGACTTGATTGAAATCTTTAAAATCATAAATGGTATAGATGAAGTGAACCCAAGACACTACTTCAAATTTAGCACAGGTAGAAGAACAAGAGGGCTAAGTGGAAGCTTAGTAAAAGTAAGTTTAGAACAGAAGGTAGGAAGCACTTATTTACACTGAGGCCCAAATTTATAAAGGGGAAAAACCGACCGCAAAAAGCCACGTGATGTGCGTGTTCAGTACGTCCGCACTCAGCATCAAAATAACAACCTATTTTATAAGACTAATTGGGTGAAGCAGGTGATTTCTGGGTGAACCTCAGACCGTTGGTATGAGGTTTTTACTGTGGAATGCAGTGTTTGGTTTTCGCCAGACATAACGGGGCCCATGTCAGCCAAAAAGTTCCACTTTTGACTCATCTGTCCATAGAACATTGTTCCAGAACTCTTGAGGATCATGCAGGTGCTTTTTGGCAAACTTGAGACAAGCATTCAAGTTCTTCTTAGTGAGCAATGGTTTCCGCCTTGCTACTCTGCCATGAATCCCATTTTTGCCAAGTGTCTTTCTGATGGTGGAGTCATGAACACTGACCTTAGCCGAGGCGAGAGAGGCCTGCAGATCCCTGGATGTTGTTCTAGGGTTCTTTGTGACTTCCTGGACGATTTTACGCCTTGCTCTTGGAGAGATTTTGGCAGGATGGCCACTCCTGGGAAGTTTCACTACTGTCCCAAACTTTCTCCATTTGGACAATATGGCTATGACTGTGGTTCGGTGGAGTCCCAGAGCCTGAGAAATGGCTTTGTAACCCTTTCCAGACTGATAGGCATCAACAACTTTTTTCCGGAGGTTTTCAGGAATTTCTTTTGTTCGTGGCATGATGTGCCTCTAGAACCTGTGTGCTGACAACTTCACTCTGATGGTAAGGGCCAAAGTTAGTCAGATTTATATTGGGCAGGGCTGGCCCAAATCAGGCCTGGTTGTTAACCAAAGTACTCAAACAGCTGACCCTAATTATCCCTTTAATTGGGTTGAGTTAACTAGGAGGGGCAATAACTTTTTCACACCTGAAGATTGCATGTTTGATTACCTTGCACACCAAACAAATGAAAGAAGCACCAAACTTTGGTGTAATTTTTTCTCAGACTCCCTCTATATACTACTACAACCCACAAATAAATCTGACCAAATACAATGTGAACAATGTGCAAAAATGCAGAAAATCAGACAGGGGGCAAATACTTTTGCACAGCACTGTATATGTCACCAGAAACCCTTGATAGAATTACAGCCTTATGATGCACAGTTTGGTGTACCATGGATGTCAAGTCTCAAGGTTATCCCGGTAAAACTCATAGTTTTTCACAATTTAGAGAGCATCATGGCCATGCAATGGATTCTCACGTTTGTGCACAACTTTGTTATTGCTTGTGAGGCTGCGAAACCCTTTATACATGATGGTGGTAAATCCAATACAACTGTCCAAGCGTATTATTTCATTTTGAGGGGGGGGGGGGGGTGTCACCGTGAAGAGGTGTACATTACCATTCTATATTCCTGCTACGCAAACTCCCCCCTTACTCCAAAGATAGAATTGCCTGTTCTCAAACTGACAGATTGTCTGCTCGAGCTTTCTATGTTTCTATACACAACACGTCATTACTCGGACAGAGTTGAAGGAGAGGCTGTCAGACTGTCACTGTCTCGTTCACGCAGAAATTACCACAGAAATAAAAGAGAAATGGACATCAATGAGAATTTAATTATTAAAGTCGAAAAATATAGTGTTCTTTATAATGCCAGTGTCAGTGGTTATAAGTACTGTAAAGATTTGCAGAGAAATTGACGTTAACATATTGTCAGTGCTTGGAAGTTGTAGTATGGTGAAACCGTGAAGCCGCAGCATCATAATAAATGTCATCCAGAAACAGGTATACTGGCTAAAACAGTTTCACTAACAGAATTTAGATCACTCCTAGTCTTCCATTTTCTCTTTACTTTTGAAGCTTCTTCAATTTGATATCCAGGCTTATTTGTTCAAGGGAAAATTAATATGGTGGGGACATAAAATATGCATTTGATGTATTATGAGAAAACTCATAATATTTGTAATACAGTATCAAGATAATTAAGACAAATAGTTGTGAAAACTCTCTGAAGGAAATTGTTTCTGTAATAAAGATCTTCCATAATAAATCATTTTTTTAGAACCACAGTACCCATTCCTCACACATCATTAGTTTATCTTTAGAGTTGATCCTTAGCTATAAAAACACTCAATGATAGAATATGTAGTAATACTAAAACAGTGTCTTCAATGTCTTCAACATTGGCTTGGTTTACATGCAATAATAAAAATAAGTCTCATCTTTTTGTCACACTTTTTGTAGTAACTTTTCAGTAATTTGGACTTGCATGTAGTTTTTTTTTTTAAATAGAGAGACATTCTCCTTCAAAATTAAAACCCTATTCTATTAATATAAACACATGGGAGGGTAGAAAGTGTCACAAGCAAGACCCTCACTGCTGTTTTGAATATATGACACTGTTTTCGTACTTGGTGCTATACAAAAGAAAAAACGTTGTTTTTAGTCAATTTGCATGGCTTTTTAGTGTATGAAGGCAGTTTATCCACCCTACCTAATATTTTCTATAGCGTGAGGAATGTGTGAGGTATTTGCATGGTAAAAGAGAGAATTTGGAGTTTCTAAACTGCATGTGAATCTGTCCACTGAGAACGATTTCTAGCTGTAACATTTGGTAAACAATCTGGTAATTACACACCGTGCATGAATACATAAGCATGGTCCTTTGTTTGTATCAATACAGCCCGTGTATCTACAGATTTGATCAGACCACAATATATTAATTGTAACAGAAGTTTCACTGCACTTTCTAAGTGTCCTCCTCACCTCAGTGTTTGTAAAGTAGGCATAACATGGCGTCATGGTAAATGTAGTCACCCTTGACAACAGTGCCTGCAGTTTCACTGGAGCCTTAAACCCATCGGGGGGTGGCTGGTCAGTTTGTATATGCCATTGAAGGCCTCAATAAACTGCCAGCGCATATCCCAGCAGGCAGAATCCTGAACTTGATGCTTTAACTTGACCCGGCAGTCTCACGCTAACATCTACAGGCATAGGAGAAAGGGGTCAAGTTGTGGAAGCTGTGCTTACTAAGACAGAAAAAGTAAATAATTATTCAAGATCAAGAACTGTGTCAATGTGTACCCCTTTAGGAAGTCTGGCTAACAAAGAAACCTAAATATAATTTATCAAAAAAGTATAACCTCAGCTGCACTGTTGGATACCTGTTAGCTCTGTTAACTAAAGGAGTTCAAAGGAGAGTACTACCTTGTGATGTTAGTTTTTGATATGTCCAGCAGGGCTTTCCCATTTAAAAGAACAAAAGAAAAGACAAGAGGATGCTTGGGGTTCCTTTTTGATCTGCTTCCACTGTAATTCATCTACTTCAAATACACTTCAGGCATGTTTCACTTGCGATAGTAATGAACAAGATCATGCAATTTCCAGATATAATTTGGCTTTTTGAAAATATGTAAAGAATACATTTTCCTAATTATTGACCTTTTACTACAGAAATATGTTACAAATTACTTATTTCTCATGACATAATGGTGAGATATTGTTGTAATATAGCTGATGTGTAAATGTAATTAAAATGTAACCTTAGAGGGTATTTAGATCATTGCTACATAATGTACAAAAAAACCCGCCAACCAATTTGGATATTAGTACATAATTCTACTCTTTCTGTTACTTTTTTAATGAAGGGTGAATATTATTATTGGTCAGAAGAGTGCAGTCATGCACTTGGTTGGCAAGGCAAGATGACTAGGGACTGGCTTTTTGCTAGTTGAAACCTGTAAATTTGTTTTAAATGTAAGGGGTAAATTTAGATTCATGATACATATTTTTTCTAATAATTATATTTCGGCAGTACAGGGGACATTCACCAAGTTAATGTAAGTATTTCACACTCCCAGAGATTTTCATTTTTTAGTAGGAGAAAGCTGCCAGGTTTCATTAAGATAGGAGCCAACCCAGCTGAGGTTTTTGTTGGTATTAGCAACTCTTTTCAGACCTTTGTCTTCCGGTAGTTAACAGGACCTGTCAATCTGCAAAGTGCTTTTATAACATTTTCACACAGCACAGAAAGGAGAAACACTATGGAAATGTCCTTGGTTACAGGAAATTCTCATTTGTATTTTGTGGGTGCTGTGGAGCCCAGGACTTGCACTTTAATTGTACTGTAATTAGTGGTGTGTTGTATTTCTTCACATGATCTCCTCAGAGATGGATGGCTTCACGTAAAGCATGTCAGCTGGGTCAGTCGCAGTTTAAGGGGTGCACAGCAGGAAGGCAAGGAGCATTACTATAATCTATCATAGGCTGATTGCAGTACTCCTGCTAATCACAGCAGTATCAGTCAATATTAAGGAGCAAGTCACTTGTCTTGTATGCTGTGTGTGACACAAGGTGTGGTCTAATTCAATGTATAGACAACCTGTATGGTATTTTCAATATATATATATATATATATATTGTGACAGACTGGGGTGTTTTGTCACGGTTCTTCCGGGTCTTGAACACAGTCTTTCGGAACCAAGCACACTGGACAACAGTATTTTATTGTAAACAGGGCGGTGCCTGTATGTTTATTACCGTGTTCTCTTTATCCAGAGTCACACAAATCAAATATCAACAACGTAAACAAACAAAACCAAACAAAACCTAGCTCTTTATTAAGAGCACTAACTAAACCTTTTAATTATCTTTTAACTACCCCTTTCTATAAGTCAGACAGCTAAGCTGTTTACTGACCAAACAGAATACGTTAACTAGGCAGCAGTTGTCTTCCCCTAGGTAGAACACCAACCTTTAATCCGTTTCCAGCATGCATCGGTCTCTCTGCATGTCATACCCTTTGCACACACTCGCGTTTGAACAAACCCATGCTCTTTTATGGCTGCCTAATTGGAGACAGGTGAAAACCCTTGTCTCAAAATGGTCGCTCCTGTGGAGCTCTGGGAATTGTAGTCTTTGTGACATTGGCAGTCAAAGACTACAACTTACTTATATAACCCGAATTCAATGGAGAGGATACAGGCTTCTCTTCACTCTTGGACCAATATACACACCGTCCACCACTTTCCCATATATTTTATAGTTCACTTTGTCACACATCCTCCCCCCCAGCTCAGACCTACTGGTACGAGCGACCTTGGTGAACAAACAGTGAACACGTGATAACCCATCCGCATTGCCTTGCAAAAGGCCAGCCCTGTGTTCAATTGTAAAATTGAATGCCTGTAGGCTTAAAAACCACCTGGTTACCCTAGCATTCTTCTCTTTATTGTTCTTCATCCAAGTTAAGGGAGCATGGTCAGTAATTAGTTTAAAACGTCTGCCCAGTAAGTAATATTTAAGTGCTTCCAATGCCCATTTAATTGCTAAACATTCTTTTTCCACTATAGCGTAGTTCTTCTCTTGTGGAGAGAGTTTCCTACTTAAAAACATTACAGGGTGCTCCTCACCCTGGACCTGTTGGGAAAGCACTGCCCCTATCCCTACTTCAGAAGCATCTGTCTGTACCATGAATTCATTATCAAAATTTGGCGTAACTAATACTGGCTGCGTGCACAGAGCCGCTTTCAACCTCTGAAAGGCAGCCTCCGCTTCTGCATTCCACTTTACCATTAGGTTTTTCCCGCCTTTGGTAAGATCTGTGAGGGGTGCGGCTATTGTAGCAAAGTCAGGGATGAACCTCCTGTAGTAACCGGTTAGTCCTAAGAATGCCCTAACCTGTTTCTTTCCCACTGGCCGTGGCCATTTTTCTATTGCCTCTAGTTTATCAATTTGTGGTTTTACAACGCCCCTTCCCACATTAAACCCCAAATATTTTGCTTCCTCCAGCCCTATTGTGCACTTAGTGGGGTTAGCAGTTAAACCAGCACTTTTTATAGAATTTAGTACTGCTTGTACTCTCACCAAGTGGGTGTCCCAGTCACTACTGTATATTACCACGTCATCTAAATACGCGGCTGCATACTCCCGATGTGGCCTTAAGATCCTATCCATCATGTGCTGAAATGTAGCAGGAGCCCCATGCAAACCAAAAGGCAGTACTGTGTACTGGAATAAGCCCTCGGGTGTGGAAAATGCTGTCTTTTCTTTGGCTTCGCTAGTTAGAGGGACCTGCCAATATCCTTTTGTTAAGTCGATGGTTGTTAAATAACGAGCTGGTCCCAATCTCTCAATCAACTCATCAACTCTAGGCATCGGGTAAGCATCAAATTTGGACACTTCATTCAGCTTCCTATAATCATTACAAAAGCGAAGTGTCCCATCAGGTTTTGGAACTAGCACTATAGGTGAGGACCATTCACTATGTGATTCCTCAATCACCCCAAGCTTAAGCATTTTCTTTACTTCCTCTTTAATGGCCTCCCTTCTTGCCTCAGGTATTCTGTAGGGTTTTACTTTTATTTTCTCTCCTGGTTTGGTCAATATTTTGTGGTGTACGATGTCGGTTCTGCCAGGTATGGCGGAGAACACATCCCTATTTCTTCCTACAAAATTTCGTACCTCCTGCTTCTGGGTCTCCGATAAAGTATCTGCTATTTTAACCTGTGGCTCAGGCTGAACTTCTTTAGATTCTACAAATGCATTATCGTTCATAGCCAACAGACCCTCCCTGTCTCTCCATGCTTTTAAGAGGTTAACATGGTATATTTGCTCCACCTTTCTTCTCCCCGGCTGTCTCACTTTGTAATTTACCTCACCAACCTTTTCTATGATCTCATATGGGCCATGCCAGGTAGCCAAAAATTTACTCTCTACGGTCGGAACTAATACCAGAACCCTGTCTCCAGGCTGAAAAACCCTGACCCTTGCCTGTTGGTTATAACTGTGCCTCTGCTGGGCTTGAGCCTGCCGCATATGCTCCTTCACAATGGGTATTACAGCAGCTATTCGGTCCTGCATCTGAGAGACATGTTCAATAATGCTACGATACGGGGTGGGTTCTTGCTCCCAGACCTCTTTCGCTATGTCCAGAAGGCCCCGGGGATGTCTGCCATATAAAAGCTCAAAAGGTGAAAATCCTGTAGAGGCTTGGGGCACTTCTCGTACAGCGAACATTAAGTAAGGCAGCAAGAAATCCCAGTTTTTACCGTCCCTATCAATTACCTTCCGTAGCATTGATTTAAGGGTCTTGTTGAAGCGCTCCACTAACCCATCCGTTTGGGGATGGTAGACAGAGGTTCTCAGGTGTCTAATTTTCAGTAATTTACACAGTTCCTTAGTAACCCGAGACATGAAAGGAGTGCCCTGGTCCGTAAGTATCTCTTTTGGGATTCCTACCCTGCTAAACACCACAAACAACTCCTTGGCAATACCTTTAGCTGAAGTATTACGGAGAGGAATAGCCTCCGGATATCTCGTAGCATAATCTAGGATAACCAGAATATGCTGATGTCCGCGGGCTGACTTGTTTAGGGGGCCTACTAAATCCATGGCAATGCGTTCAAACGGAGTCTCTATTATTGGCAATGGCACTAATGGGCTGCGAAATGTTTTAAAAGGGGCCGTACGCTGGCATTCAGGACAGGAGGTACAGTGTCGGGCTATATCAGCATGTATCCCAAGCCAGTAAAACCTGCGAACGATACGTTCTGTGGTTTTCTCCACCCCTAAATGCCCCCCTAAGGGATGTCCATGGGCTAAATCTAGTACCACCCTCCTGAACTTCTGGGGCACAATTAGCTGCTCCACAATCTCTTCCCCCTTCTTATCTACACGATACAACAAATCATTCTGCATAGAAAAGTGAGGATAGGTCAGAGGAATCTCAGGATTTGTTTGAACCTCATTTACCACCATTATATTCTCCCTGACAGAACCTAAAGTGGGATCGCGTAATTGGGCGGTCCCGAAATTTTCTGCATTTGTTCCCAAATCGAGTAAGTTTTGTTCTGGGTCTGGGCCATTACCAGAGAGGCTAGGCCCCTCGTGATCCACTTCCTCTCCTATCATTACGTCCATTGGGAACTCTGGTTTACACTCTGTAACAATGTCACTCTCTAACACTGGAAGTAAGGGTTCTGGGCCGTTACTCTGTGGCTCTCTTCCTGCCACCTCAGTTTTATCGGGTTCATCTAATGCAACCTGTTTCTCCCATAGTTTAGTAAAATTGGGAAAGTCCCGACCCAATATTACTTGATACGGCAACGTCGGTACTACTCCCATTCTATATTTAAGCGACCCAGCACTCGTTGTAATGCCTATAATTGCCGTTGGGTAGTGGCACGTATCGCCGTGTATGCAAGTAATATTAAGGTCCTGGTCCTTATCTAATTTATGCGGGTCCACTAATTGCGCGGCCACCAGAGTTACCATGCTTCCTGAATCGAGTAATGCTTTACCCTTAATCCCCTCTACAACCACTGGGCACATGTGTTTCTCCCCCTTTGGGTTCCCCGGTGCTACAGAAACTATAGTACAGGTATATAGAGAACTGTTATTAGGTTGTTCCCCCATGTTACACTGCATAGGCTCCTCATTTCCAGGACAGTTGGCCGCTATATGACCATATTCAGAGCACCTAAAACACCTTAAGGGCCTACTAAATGACTGAATTTTAAACCTTTCAAAACCCTTTTGTTTAAGCCCTGGGTCATGTTTACCCTCAGATACCCCACTCTCAAAATGTCCCTTCACAGACCTAGTCTGCTCTTCGGTTCCCCTTTCCCCAGGAACAGTCTTACCAGTTCCGCTGTAGTTCCGGGTTTTCGGGATCGGGGAACGTTCCGGTCCAGTTGGTTGAAGTAGCGCTCCTGCTGCAATGTAGCGTTCGACCAGCGCAACTAGCTGATCTCCATTAGATGGGTCTCCCTGACCAACCCACTTGCGCAGACCTGGTGGCAATCCTCGTAGGTACCTATCCATCACAACTCGCTCCACTATCTGACCGTTGGTTAAAGCCTCAGGTTGGAGCCATTTCCTGGCTAGATGAATGAGGTCGAACATTTGGGACCTGGGTGCTTTATCCTCCCGGTACTTCCAGCCATGGAAGTTTTGAGCCCGAACCGCCGTAGTGACGCCAAGTCGGGCAAGGATCTCTGCCTTTAGTTTGCCGTAGTCGGCAGCCTCATCTCGTTCCAGGTCAAAATACGCTTTTTGGGCATCCCCAGCAAGAAAAGGAGCGACTAGTCCAGCCCACTGGTCAGTGGGCCACTTCTCTCTTTCAGCAGTGCGCTCAAAGGTTTTCAAATAAGCCTCAACATCATCGTTACTAGTCATTTTCTGTAACCAGTGACTAGCGCGTATGGGTTGAGGGCTAGGCAAAACCCTGTTGGCCAACTCATTGATTTGCTCTGCCAAGGTCTGTATGTCTTTTTGCAGAGTCAAACTGGCTCTCAACTGTTCCTCTCGCAGTAACTGATTTGTGTCCTGTTGGATCCGGTTGGTCTCCTGTTGGAGTCGTGTTGCTTCTTGTTGTGCTGCCTGTTGGACCCGTGTTGCTTCTTGTTGCGCTGAAGCGACTTGTAAGAGCCCCTGCACTACTGTTTCCATGGTTGCAAGCTGTTGTGTTCCGCTTCACAGACTTTATTTTTTTTTAATGCTGCCCGCATTCTCCACCACATGTGACAGACTGGGGTGTTTTGTCACGGTTCTTCCGGGTCTTGAACACAGTCTTTCGGAACCAAGCACACTGGACAACAGTATTTTATTGTAAACAGGGCGGTGCCTGTATGTTTATTACCGTGTTCTCTTTATCCAGAGTCACACAAATCAAATATCAACAACGTAAACAAACAAAACCAAACAAAACCTAGCTCTTTATTAAGAGCACTAACTAAACCTTTTAATTATCTTTTAACTACCCCTTTCTATAAGTCAGACAGCTAAGCTGTTTACTGACCAAACAGAATACGTTAACTAGGCAGCAGTTGTCTTCCCCTAGGTAGAACACCAACCTTTAATCCGTTTCCAGCATGCATCGGTCTCTCTGCATGTCATACCCTTTGCACACACTCGCGTTTGAACAAACCCATGCTCTTTTATGGCTGCCTAATTGGAGACAGGTGAAAACCCTTGTCTCAAAATGGTCGCTCCTGTGGAGCTCTGGGAATTGTAGTCTTTGTGACATTGGCAGTCAAAGACTACAACTTACTTATATAACCCGAATTCAATGGAGAGGATACAGGCTTCTCTTCACTCTTGGACCAATATACACACCGTCCACCACTTTCCCATATATTTTATAGTTCACTTTGTCACACATCCTCCCCCCCAGCTCAGACCTACTGGTACGAGCGACCTTGGTGAACAAACAGTGAACACGTGATAACCCATCCGCATTGCCTTGCAAAAGGCCAGCCCTGTGTTCAATTGTAAAATTGAATGCCTGTAGGCTTAAAAACCACCTGGTTACCCTAGCATTCTTCTCTTTATTGTTCTTCATCCAAGTTAAGGGAGCATGGTCAGTAATTAGTTTAAAACGTCTGCCCAGTAAGTAATATTTAAGTGCTTCCAATGCCCATTTAATTGCTAAACATTCTTTTTCCACTATAGCGTAGTTCTTCTCTTGTGGAGAGAGTTTCCTACTTAAAAACATTACAGGGTGCTCCTCACCCTGGACCTGTTGGGAAAGCACTGCCCCTATCCCTACTTCAGAAGCATCTGTCTGTACCATGAATTCATTATCAAAATTTGGCGTAACTAATACTGGCTGCGTGCACAGAGCCGCTTTCAACCTCTGAAAGGCAGCCTCCGCTTCTGCATTCCACTTTACCATTAGGTTTTTCCCGCCTTTGGTAAGATCTGTGAGGGGTGCGGCTATTGTAGCAAAGTCAGGGATGAACCTCCTGTAGTAACCGGTTAGTCCTAAGAATGCCCTAACCTGTTTCTTTCCCACTGGCCGTGGCCATTTTTCTATTGCCTCTAGTTTATCAATTTGTGGTTTTACAACGCCCCTTCCCACATTAAACCCCAAATATTTTGCTTCCTCCAGCCCTATTGTGCACTTAGTGGGGTTAGCAGTTAAACCAGCACTTTTTATAGAATTTAGTACTGCTTGTACTCTCACCAAGTGGGTGTCCCAGTCACTACTGTATATTACCACGTCATCTAAATACGCGGCTGCATACTCCCGATGTGGCCTTAAGATCCTATCCATCATGTGCTGAAATGTAGCAGGAGCCCCATGCAAACCAAAAGGCAGTACTGTGTACTGGAATAAGCCCTCGGGTGTGGAAAATGCTGTCTTTTCTTTGGCTTCGCTAGTTAGAGGGACCTGCCAATATCCTTTTGTTAAGTCGATGGTTGTTAAATAACGAGCTGGTCCCAATCTCTCAATCAACTCATCAACTCTAGGCATCGGGTAAGCATCAAATTTGGACACTTCATTCAGCTTCCTATAATCATTACAAAAGCGAAGTGTCCCATCAGGTTTTGGAACTAGCACTATAGGTGAGGACCATTCACTATGTGATTCCTCAATCACCCCAAGCTTAAGCATTTTCTTTACTTCCTCTTTAATGGCCTCCCTTCTTGCCTCAGGTATTCTGTAGGGTTTTACTTTTATTTTCTCTCCTGGTTTGGTCAATATTTTGTGGTGTACGATGTCGGTTCTGCCAGGTATGGCGGAGAACACATCCCTATTTCTTCCTACAAAATTTCGTACCTCCTGCTTCTGGGTCTCCGATAAAGTATCTGCTATTTTAACCTGTGGCTCAGGCTGAACTTCTTTAGATTCTACAAATGCATTATCGTTCATAGCCAACAGACCCTCCCTGTCTCTCCATGCTTTTAAGAGGTTAACATGGTATATTTGCTCCACCTTTCTTCTCCCCGGCTGTCTCACTTTGTAATTTACCTCACCAACCTTTTCTATGATCTCATATGGGCCATGCCAGGTAGCCAAAAATTTACTCTCTACGGTCGGAACTAATACCAGAACCCTGTCTCCAGGCTGAAAAACCCTGACCCTTGCCTGTTGGTTATAACTGTGCCTCTGCTGGGCTTGAGCCTGCCGCATATGCTCCTTCACAATGGGTATTACAGCAGCTATTCGGTCCTGCATCTGAGAGACATGTTCAATAATGCTACGATACGGGGTGGGTTCTTGCTCCCAGACCTCTTTCGCTATGTCCAGAAGGCCCCGGGGATGTCTGCCATATAAAAGCTCAAAAGGTGAAAATCCTGTAGAGGCTTGGGGCACTTCTCGTACAGCGAACATTAAGTAAGGCAGCAAGAAATCCCAGTTTTTACCGTCCCTATCAATTACCTTCCGTAGCATTGATTTAAGGGTCTTGTTGAAGCGCTCCACTAACCCATCCGTTTGGGGATGGTAGACAGAGGTTCTCAGGTGTCTAATTTTCAGTAATTTACACAGTTCCTTAGTAACCCGAGACATGAAAGGAGTGCCCTGGTCCGTAAGTATCTCTTTTGGGATTCCTACCCTGCTAAACACCACAAACAACTCCTTGGCAATACCTTTAGCTGAAGT